>NC_035449.2:74654571-74956715 GCF_002127325.2 Helianthus annuus
ATTTGGCAATATTGACAATTGAATTGTTTGTCAAGTATTATGCATTCACAGGATGATTAGCGAAAGGGATTATGTTGCTATTACTTAGTCAATTAGTGCACGAAGTATTAAAACGGGTCATAGCTTTGATCCGAGCCAGGTATGTGCGATTAGAGTTGTAGTTAAGTCATGGGAGTAGTCAAATGTTTAAGGAAGCCCTTTATAGTAAAGGATGGAACAAAGTTGACAAAAACGCCCTTGAAGGGTAAATTGGGCTAACGATATTAAAAGTGGTTTAGAAACAAGCTAATCGATTGGTGTAATGTTTTGGTCAAGTATGAAAATTGAGAAGTATAGGGTTTTGTATGTCGTAGACCTTTTTATGCACGAATACCCATGACGTGTAACACCCCAAAGATAAAAGACACAATAAATAATAATAAACTAAATGTGGGATCCTAAAGAATATGTAGCAATAAGGTACCTAAAAGTGGGATTCTAAAGGATACATAGTAATATGGTACCTAAATGTGGGATCCTAAAGAACATGTAGCAATAAGGTACCTAAAAGTGGGATTCTAAAGGATACATAGTAATATGGTACCTAAATGTGGGATCCTAAAGAATATGTAGCAATAAGGTACCTAAAAGTGGGATTCTAAAGGATACATAGTAATATGGTACCTAAATGTGGGATCCTAAAGAATATGTAGCAATAAGGTACCTAAAAGTGGGATTCTAAAGGATACATAGTAATATGGTACCTAAATGTGGGATCCTAAAGAATATGTAGCAATAAGGTACCTAAAAGTGGGATTCTAAAGGATACATAGTAATATGGTACCTAAATGTGGGATCCTAAAGAATATGTAGTAATATGGTACCTAAACGTGGGATTCTAAGTTAAGAATTTCCTTAAGTAGATACATATGAAGGTATGTATGTATGTATGTGTGAATATAAGTGGTATGTATGAATGAAGGTATGTATGTATGTATGTGTGAATATAAGTGGTATGTATGAATGAAGGTATGTATGTATGTATGTGTGAATATAAGTGGTATGTATGAATGAATGTATGTATGTAGGTGTGTATGTAGGTAGTATGTGTATGTGTATATATATATCCAAGTGAGTATGTACGAATGTGTGCACGTATGTAGGGTTGTGAGAAGGCATGTAATAGGTACGTATGTAGACATGTATGCATGTATGTATGTAGGTATGCACGTATGTAGGAACGTACGTAAGAATGTAGGTACGTAGGTTTGTAAGTAGTTATGTGTGAACGGATGCATATATGTAAGTACGTATGAAAGTATATACGCATGTATTCAATGAAATTGAGTATTGACGATAATAATAGTGTGCCTTGTGAACGAAGTGTAACGCAGGTACAATGAGAAAGTCTCACCACGGATTGTACGATCAGATGGGAAGCTGGGATGTAAAGAGTTAACGGAACAGAAAGTAAACGTGAATAAATCTTGTATGTTTATAATGCGTACTAATGTTATGAATTTTATGTGGTGAGCGCAGGTAGTACGAGTCATGAGGATCATCAAGGAATAGAGATCGAGGATCGAGTCACTAGTGAGATTGTACGGGAACGTTGATGTATATAACGTAGTAAACATAAGCTATGTTTTTACTTAGTAAATAAGTCGATTGATGGATTTATGTGAAAGAGTTATGTTAAAGTTAATTTTTAAATAAGTTAAGGTGTTTATAATGAAAGAAAGTTTATGGCTTGAACTTCCGCTGCGACTTTTAGTCAAATACGTATTAGGGTCTTACATTTGTTAAACAATTTAATGGTTTGTATTTCGAACAATAGTTTTAGGTTTAAGGATCTAGGATCCTTCAGACAATAGGTAGGATTGCAAATGGTGGAGGGATCCTCTGTTTGGGGGATGAAGCCATTGTGATCCTGCCGCCTTTATATTCCTGCACTACTTTGAACCTATTATCATGGACACCCTTTACCTACCCCAGCGGACGGGCCACGTATTGCTGGTAGATGCTCGGGGTAGGTAATTTTGACAACCTTTGAAGGGTTAGTCTTTTTGTTAATAAATAAAATCTTAATCTTTTGCCGCTTATCCTGTGTTATTATCCTTTTAGTTCCTTTAATTTTCAATTGTTTTGATGTGCACTTATTAAATAAGCAATTTTGAAGCCTTCATATTGAAAACATTTAGGATATGATCCATGATCAAATATCCTATAGTTGAAAAATCCCAAAAAGTAGTATATGCTTTAAGGATCATATGTTCAGTTGTCAAAGTATAAGGGTTATTCAAATAATCAACGAATAGAATTGAGATAGTTAAGGATCATACCTGAGGATCCAAGTTAGGATCCTAACCATAATCAGGATAACTATAAGATAAACCTTAGGGAGAAGTAAGGATCAAGGATCCCTAGTTGTTTAACTTCAAGGACCTGAAATAGAGTATAACTAGGGACTAAGCCAATATAAAATAAGAGTTAGCAACTGGGGACAAGCCCAAGGATAACTAGGGACAAGCCCAAGGATAACTGGGGACAAGCCCAAGGATAACTGGGGACAAGCCCAAGGATAACTGGGGACAAGCCCAAGGATAACTGGGGACAAGCCCAAGGATAACTGGGGACAAGCCCAAGGATCATTTGTAAACTGGAGTATGGCCCTAACTGACGACTATCCAAACTTAGTGACATGACAATGCCAAAACCTTAGCTAACGTGAAAACGTTAGAAACCTTAGGAACGGATGTATGGTACGTCTACCATTATACGTAGGATCCTAGGTATAGCCAGTAAAATGGAATTATCAGCCCCTAAAGTGAGTACTGGTCCCAATGCCTTGAACTATACCAGGATCATCATGCGCTACAGGCGGAACTGGGGTCAAGCCCAAATAACTAGGGTTAAACCCAAGGAACTGAATTGCTTCTGTAGATAATAAATGCTTTGCTAAGGATACCTGAACTTTCAAAACTCAAAATCATGTGAGGGAAGGATAAAGGACACATGATCCTCATCCTTATATAAGAAAATAGGGAAATGAAATAATTCAAGATTAGGACATTACCAGAGTAAGGATCATTGATGCTTTAAGGATCCTTCCAGGATACCCCTAATGTAAGGATCATACGTGCAAGGAGGATCCTGCTCACATGAAATATCTCTTCAAATGGACAGCATTCCAAGCTCTTGGTAACAAATCACCTTCCATGGTCAGCAATCTATATGCCCCCTTTCCTGCTTCAGCTTCAATCAAATAAGTGCCTTCCCATTTTGGTGCCAATTTTCCATCAGCAGGATTGGTGGTATTCTGAAATGCTTTCCTTAATACCATATCACCAATCTGAAATTTCCTGATCCTAACATTTTTGTTGTAAGCACCAGCCATTCTTTGTTGATAACTGGCCATCCTTATCCTAGCCAGATCCCTGATTTCCTCAATAGTATCCAGGTCTTGAGCCAGGTTCTCATCATTTTCCTCAGGATCACGGGTACTTGTTCTAGTAGTTGGAACTACCATTTCTGTTGGGATCACTGATTCTGCCCCAAATACCAAAGAGAATGGTGTTTAACCAGTAGCATTCTTAGGGGTTGTCCTATCAGCCCAAAGCACATAAGGTAATTCTTCTGCCCATTTCCCTTTCTTGGATCCAAGCTTCTTCTTTAAATTGTTGATGATGATCTTGTTGGATGATTCTGCCTGACCATTAGCTTGTGGGTGGACTGGTGTTGATGTTATCATCTTAATCCCCCAGCTGTCACAAAAGTTAGTAGTTCTGCCCCCAATAAATTGGGAACCATTATCACATATAATTTCAGAAGGAATACCAAATCTAGTTATAATATTTCTTTTAATGAAGGATATAACTTCCTTTTCTCTGACTTGGGCAAAAGCTTCAGCTTCTATCCACTTGGAGAAGTAATCAGTCATGGCTAGCATGAACACTTTTCCACCAGGTGCCTTAGGGAGCTTACCAACTATATCCATCCCCCACCTCATAAATGGCCAAGAGGAGGATATAGGATGTAGAAATTCAGCCGGCTGATGAAGGATATTGTTGTGTCTCTGACAAGGATCACATTTCTTAGCATATTCCACAGCATCCCTTTTCATAGTTGGCCAGTAGTATCCTGTCCTTAGGATCCTTGAGAACAATGATGTCACACCCCGACCACGTAAAACAACAAAACGTGGCGGAATCGTCGGGGAGTGTTGTAACAGAATCATTGTTTCATAACACATGGAAAATTTAAATTTTGTTTTATTGATAAAAAGAGTTACAATGTCTTAACAAACAAATAAGTATAACATAATTAACTAGTCTTGCATCGTTTATTGTCACTAAGGCCCAAGTCCGCCTATGTGTATCTTGATCAATCCTATGCATCATCTCCTGAAACACATGTGAAAATAGGTATGTCAGCATAAAAATGCCGGCGAGTAACATAGGTTTTGTGAAAATAGGATTCATGACTTATAAGTTTAAGAAAAGTGTTTAATAAAAGTTAGTCATGAACCTTGTAAAATGTTTTGTTTTGTAAATCATTTGAAAAGCGATAAAATTTGATGATATGTATAAATAAAAGAATTATGTATGGTTAAAGAATAACCAAGTAAAATAAGTTGTATAAAGCAAGTTGTTTTTGTAAAACGAAGTCTTGTGAAAAATGTATTATTTGTGTAAAAGTATATAAGTCCAACTAAATGATTTAAATAACGCTATGACATGTAATACAATACAAGCACTTATATATAGGAAGTACCAGCGGCGTATCCACCATGCTTGTAGCATACTACACACATATCGTTACTTAAGTCACTTAAACAAACCACCAATGTATAATGTCCATGTCTAAACCAATCATCAATTGTTCTTGTCTAAACCATTGTCATATGTTTAAAAGTCCAAAATGTAGTTATGTAGTTATGTGTAAACAAAAGTTATGTATGGTAAGTAACAAAATGAGAATACTTAACCATAAGTAAAAAGGAACAAAACAAAGTATTTTGAATAAATCAAAAAGTTATGTTTTGCCAAGTAGAAAACTTGTTTTATTGATACAAACATTTATGTGGTAAGATAACGCATTACATTCAAACCTTGAGACAGCAGGATAACCTTAGAGTAAAGGTTATCAAAGTAAAATGTTCACGAATTCAGTCATTCCTTTCACCCAAACAAACCTAGGGTGTCAGGAACGGGATTTGTCAAGTCCTATGGTACCATTACTTACTACCGAGCGGCGTAGCTAATGTTAATGAATGTAGTAAAGAACTGTTTATGCAAACCAAATGTCATACCAAATGTAACCAAGATATGTGAAAACAATGTACTAAGTATGCTAAGTAAACATACCAAGCGCAAAAGTCATGTAAAACAATGTGCTAATATGTTATGTAAACATATATAGCAAAACAATGTAATGTAAATCAATGTGCTAGCATGCTAAGTTAACATACATAGCAAAACAATGTAATGAAATCATGTACTATAAGCGTACTAAAGAACATAGCAAGCATATGATGTGAAAACAAGAAAGCACGAAAGTAACAAGTAGGCACCTGTGTTTCACCCCAAAATGTTTGGAAAACAGTAAAAGAGGGGTCTATGTACTCACCTTGGGTGCGTTTTTAAATGTTAACACAATCCCTCAAATTGTTTATGCGTCCTAAATAAAGTAAGGATGATTTTTAATAATCAACATTCACATAAATACCGAAGTTTCTCCGATACTTAGAATTTTTCACATAACTTTGAGTTTTCTCGAAAAGTTATTATTTTTGATTATTTTGGTGTATTTGTATATATACATATACTCAAGCGTAATACTCATAATCTTGTTAACACTAACACATCATCATACACATATTGTAAAACACATAGCACATTGTAACACATAAATTTACCCATGAACAACCCATTCTAGTGTATGTGGAAAAACACTTATTTTAGCGATTCGGTAACATTTTTGAGCGTCGGAAGCCACGTATGACTAACCAAACACAAAGTAAACTTAATATAAGTTAAAATACTTATTTTTATACCAAAAATACCAGTTTGGTTACTGATCTAATACAGTTTTGTAAAAGTCCTCCGAAAAGGCGATTTTTTGCCGTTTTACCGCATAGTTTTGCATCAAACGTTACCCGAACCATCCGAAATCGAAACGACTTGAAATTTTGACACAACCCATGTTATTTGCTGAATAAAATAACGGTTATACTCACAATAGTGCAGGTCTTAAATAGAGCATATAAATCATGCAAATTTCACATATTTTATCACTTTTTAAGCTATATGTACAACATGCAATGCTACCAAACCTATGTCAAAGTTTTATGCCATTATATTACACCAAATAATGTTATTTTTAGTGTTTATAACCTGTTCAAAAACATTTTTGTCATACAACTATTGTTTATCACTTCTTGAGCTTTAAATCAACATGTATTCTCATGTACAAGTGTCTAAAGCATATCAACATTTTATATGAGTTTAGATGCATCAAATATGTGCTATATTCATGCTTATTTGCTGATATACTTGAACACTTAACATATCATACATAGATCATCAATCACTTGCATTTAAACTATTATTCAAGAACATGCAACAACATAAACAAGTACTTAACAAGGAATCAAACTTCAAGACTCATACACACACATATATATATATACGGTTATACACACATATATATATACATCAGCATTTTTATTTTGTATCAAGACCCATTTCTTTTTAGATCTCAAGTTTGTGAAAAATTCCAAGATTCAAGAGAAACTTCAAATCATCAAGAACAACCAAGAATCAAGAGTATGATTTAAACATAAATTTTATACCTTCAAGATTCAAGTAAGTTGTTGATGAGATTTTGATGATATGGAGCTTGAAATCACTTGAAAATACCTTGGAAACTTCTTTGGATCTTCACACCAACTTGAAGTTGGCTTGGAATGGGGTTAAATCTTGAAGAACAAAGTTGTAGAAATGAAAATGGTGAGGGTGGTGGTGCTTACGGTTTTGGGGAGGGAGGAGAGAAGGAGATGGAGTGGATTGAGTGTTGTTGTAGTGAAGATGGTGTACTTATAAAAGAAAAATCCCATAAAATCTAAACATAATCTAAATAAAATCTAAAGAAATCCAAGAAACATCAATTTAAATCTTGGAAAATCTTGACAAAATATATGGTGGGGTCCCCATAATATTTGAACGGAAATTAGAAGGGGGGAGGGGGTCCATGTGTAATTTTGATGGTAAATTAGATAGAAGTAGGTGTTTAATCGGGTACCGGGTATTTTATCTAGCGTTTAAATCCCGATTTATGGCGTTCCAATTTATTATTTTATCTAGCGTTTAAATCCCGATTTATGGCGTTCCAATTTATTTTTATTATTCTATAAAAATAAACTCGCCAAAATATTACTGAAATAAATTTCAGTTGCCAAGACTGGCTGCGTTGTCCGCGTTTCGCAGTAAAAGCACTGTGTCGCGCAGAAACACGCGGTACGTGCTTAAACTTGGAAAATAACGTTTTTAAGCGTTTTAATTTATATTTCAATACGAACCTGATTAAAATAAAATTTCAATCATAACAGAATATCTTCTGGATTTAAATATTATCCGGGCGGTCACCAACGTTCGCTTCGCAGTTTTGTCGTAATTAGTTCTTTAGTTTAAATAAACATGTTTTCGCCATACCGAATCCTTCGAAACTTATTTCTAAGTTATGAAAGGGATATTTAGGGTATGTTTGGCTTTCGTCACAGTTCCGGAATGTACGTCGCGTTAAACTGATTGCGTTTAAGCACCAGTTTGCGTATAACCTTCCAGAAAGTGATTTAAAGTTTGAAGTCGAAATCGGATCAAATTGTAAAATCATTAAACACAAGAACACATATAATAACACCAAAGCGTATTGTTTTATTGATAACCAACATTGTTTTACATTATACGGTGCTTACAGAACACAGTTGTCACAGTCTCCCCTACTTTAGGAAATTTCGTCCCGAAATTTTATTTAGAGGAAACTTGTGAAAGCTTGAAACATGAAGTCGAAAAGATCGAACAATCACTGGTTAGTGTCCTGAACTTCTAGTAACTTTTATTAACATCATGCTTGCAATGTGAGAGGGTCAATTATATACAAGTATATAAAGCGTTATTGATGCGTCCACCGTACCTCTATTACATTGTTCACATTTCGTTATGGTTGTCACTATCGGTTCTTACACGTAGTAAGTCTTACCACGGTTTCTTGTGCACTGAACTTCGTAATTATGTATGCATCCATAATTACGTAATTCCTTGCATAGTCACGTAGTGCATCTTAGAATGTGTAGGGGAGGAAAACAATGAACGAGCCTGTGATGATTGTGATTTGACCACACTGGGGTCCTTTTTAATTGAGTCAATAAATGATCTCCAGACCGCCAAGAAGTCTTTTCAGCTTATATCATCACAGGTCATTCTCAACCAGATCTTGAATCAAACCTTTGACTAGACCACTCAAAGGGTCTCTTTTTGAATCATGGAATGGTACTATATAATCCAAGGGTCTTGACTATCACGTAGAAGCCCAATAAGGAATTAAGGTAGTACCTTTTTGAATATCCTACTACGAATCCCTCATATGAAGATATGGGAGGTTCTATGAGGATTTGGATAACGAATATCCAGAGTATTCAAAAACACAAAAATGCATAAAAGAAAACATAAATTGCATAAACACATAATCACATAACCACAAAATTGTTTATCTTGATTTTAAATTTGTCATGATTTAATTTGTTCTGTTAACTGAGCACATGCATTTAAAGCACACCAGGTATCCAATCAGTGGATTTTGATTGGTGCTTTAAACATTATCAAGAATCCAACTATGAAGATAGAAATATCTTAAATAGGAAATTCGATTTCGATTGTAAGGAACCGAAATGTTCCAATTAAGGTACACAAGGAATCCAATTAAGGACTCTGATTTGAAAGACAATTAACCGCAAGGGTCTAATTGTAAAGATAAAAAGATCTCATATGGATTTTAGAAGTTGAATATGTTTTGAAACCTTGCACTGGATGTGCTTTAAGTCAAAACATGAAGTAAAAAAAAATGCTTATGAAGATGAGATGCTGGATATGTCAAGGTGACATATGAAGCAGAATTTGAAGGTTAAGTCAATGAATGAAGAAAATATTTTTGAAAACTATGCATGGGGTTCAAAAAATGTGTTCAATGTTTTTGAAACCTTATATATAATACTTTCGAAATCATAAAGTAGGTGTATTAGGTAGGTATATTTATAAAAATGTTTAAAAATCATGCGGGATGAATTTTGAAATTATGTATAAGGTCTTTGAAAAACATGAGTGATGCTTTTGAAATCATGCACTTGATATAAGTAATTATATTGTATTAATAATAGTTTGAAATCATGAAGGTCGTTTTTGAAAACATAGGCATTGTTTTTGAAATCATGGAGGTTGTTTTGAAAACTTATGTTATGCATGTTGAAAAATCAGAACGTAATGAGTATGAGAATTGAAAATACCCTTAGTTATCTAACCAAGGATTCAAAGGCACAAATGTGTAGAAGCACGATTACTCAAAATTTTGCTTTATTTCTTGTACTCTGTCTCCTAGAAAGAAACGAGTACTAAAAATTTTAGGAAATCATGAGCGATCGGTTGAAAGGGAGAATCACAAGAGTAGTTTGTAAGGAACATAGTTCCTTGATGTAGGTATCATAGGAAAATGCCATACACACATGTAACTACATTTGTACATCAGAATTGCAAGTAGTAACTTTTATTTATGAACAAGGCAGATTGTTTCACAGTACAAGAAAACAAAAGAAACAAAGGCATAAGGCAGCAAAATCTTTTGCTCAGCCAAATGCTCATCCAAGGGTTGGATTTGCATTGACAATCTTCGGGCATTTGTTCCTGAAATGGCTCGTTTCGTCACAGTTGTAGCAAGTACCAGGCTGAAGACGAGCTTGAGTAGGGTTGACTTGGAGTTGGGTAGTAGCACGATTTGCAACAGCTTTGTTCTGGATAGCAAAGCGGCATATGTTAATCAAATGTCCCAATCGTCCACAGAAGGTACATTTGGAGCAGGGTATGAGGTTTGAATGATGACGGTTGCATCGCTTGCACCATGGGGCAGTCCCTATGTACGGTTTCCTAGCTGGTGGCGCTGCCACTTGGCTAGGTCCCGCTTGATTAGGTGTAACTGCTGCGGGTTTCCTTGAAGCCTTACGCTTCCTTGATTTTGGTGCAGGCTTGACTTCTGCTTCCTTTGGTGACTCTTGAGTGGCTGCATTTTTTAGACGAGACATGGCAATGCCTAGATCCACAGACTTCAGTATCACTTCGCCTATTTGCTGGGCAAATTTGGCTGTTTGCTCGGACATTTGACCGTTGCTGAGATAAAGAGACATTCCAGAAGAAAATGAAAGACATAGGAAGAAACAAGTGAAAGGTTATCGGGTGATCAAAACAAAATGACATCGCATAGAAATTGCGATCATTTGTTTGTTACCTAAGGCAAACAAATGAGATGGTGAAGAATCAAAGTTAGCGGGTCATAATAATGCATCGCTGAAGACATGCTCGCCTATAAGTGAACACTCACCCCAAGAGTTCCCAGGTAAGAGTGACTGGTCCGATACTGCGGATTTGTACGAACACTCTAGCCTTAGACAGAAAACTCAGAGTACAGGCATTCACTCTTCCAGTTTGCACGTGTTCACATCATTTAGACCCAAACTTTGACGGGATTTTGAAAACTCGAAAGGCACTAAGCCAAATATGAGTTAAACTGGAAGGGTTCAAAACCTTATAACAAAGGGTTCAAAACCTAGTAATCCATCATCCTAGAACATATGATTAGTTTTCAAAGCGGATCAAATTTATGTTCTTGTTGTGGTTGTCACCTAAGGATAAGTGACGGTATTGTTTTATGACTAAACGCAAGTAAACTCGCGTTAGGGTCCTAGGAAGGTTATAGTCTAGGTCAAAGCATTACTAATAACCTAATTCCCTATAACCATGAGCTCTGATACCAACTTTTCTGTCACACCCCGACCACGTAAAACAACAAAACGTGGCGGAATCGTCGGGGAGTGTTGTAACAGAATCATTGTTTCATAACACATGGAAAATTTAAATTTTGTTTTATTGATAAAAAGAGTTACAATGTCTTAACAAACAAATAAGTATAACATAATTAACTAGTCTTGCATCTTTTATTGTCACTAAGGCCCAAGTCCGCCTATGTGTATCTTGATCAATCCTATGCATCATCTCCTGAAACACATGTGAAAATAGGTATGTCAGCATAAAAATGCCGGCGAGTAACATAGGTTTTGTGAATATAGGATTCATGACTTATAAGTTTAAGAAAAGTGTTTAATAAAAGTTAGTCATGAACCTTGTAAAATGTTTTGTTTTGTAAATCATTTGAAAAGCGATAAAATTTGATGATATGTATAAATAAAAGAATTATGTATGGTTAAAGAATAACCAAGTAAAATAAGTTGTATAAAGCAAGTTGTTTTTTGTAAAACGAAGTCTTGTGAAAAATGTATTATTTGTGTAAAAGTATATAAGTCCAACTAAATGATTTAAATAACACTATGACATGTAATACAATACAAGCACTTATCTATAGGAAGTACCAGCGGCGTATCCACCATGCTTGTAGCATACTACACACATATCGTTACTTAAGTCACTTAAACAAACCACCAATGTATAATGTCCATGTCTAAACCAATCATCAATTGTTCTTGTCTAAACCATTGTCATATGTTTAAAAGTCCAAAATGTAGTTATGTAGTTATGTGTAAACAAAAGTTATGTATGGTAAGTAACAAAATGAGAATACTTAACCATAAGTAAAAAGGAACAAAACAAAGTATTTTGAATAAATCAAAAAGTTATGTTTTGCCAAGTATAAAACTTGTTTTATTGATACAAACATTTATGTGGTAAGATAACGCATTACATTCAAACCTTGAGACAGCAGGATAACCTTAGAGTAAAGGTTATCAAAGTAAAATGTTCACGGATTCAGTCATTCCTTTCACCCAAACAAACCTAGGGTGTCAGGAACGGGATTTGTCAAGTCCTATGGTACCATTACTTACTACCGAGAGGCGTAGCTAATGTTAATGAATGTAGTAAAGAACCGTTTATGCAAACCAAATGTCATACCAAATGTAACCAAGTTATGTGAAAACAATGTACTAAGTATGCTAAGTAAACATACCAAGCGGAAAAGTCATGTAAAACAATGTGCTAATATGTTATGTAAACATATATAGCAAAACAATGTAATGTAAATCAATGTGCTAGCATGCTAAGTTAACATACATAGCAAAACAATGTAATGAAATCATGTACTATAAGCGTACTAAAGAACATAGCAAGCATATGATGTGAAAACAAGAAAGCACGAAAGTAACAAGTAGGCACATGTGTTTCACCCCAAAATGTTTGGAAAACAGTAAAAGAGGGGTCTATGTACTCACCTTGGGTGCGTTTTTAAATGTTAACACAATCCCTCAAATTGTTTATGCGTCCTAAATAAAGTAAGGATGATTTTTAATAATCAACATTCACATAAATACCGAAGTTTCTCCGATACTTAGAATTTTTCACATAACTTTGAGTTTTCTCGAAAAGTTATTATTTTTGATTATTTTGGTGTATTTGTATATATACATATACTCAAGCGTAATACTCATAATCTTGTTAACACTAACACATCATCATACACATATTGTAAAACACATAGCACATTGTAACACATAAATTTACCCATGAACAACCCATTCTAGTGTATGTGGAAAAACACTTATTTTAGCGATTCGGTAACATTTTTGAGCGTCGGAAGCCACGTATGACTAACCAAACACAAAGTAAACTTAATATAAGTTAAAATACTTATTTTTATACCAAAAATATCAGTTTGGTTACTGATCTAAAACAGTTTTGTAAAAGTCCTCCGAAAAGGCGATTTTTTACCGTTTTACCGCATAGTTTTGCATCAAACGTTACCCGAACCATCCGAAATCGAAACGACTTGAAATTTTGACACAACCCATGTTATTTGCTGAATAAAATAACGGTTATACTCACAATAGTGCAGGTCTTAAATAGAGCATATAAATCATGCAAATTTCACATATTTTATCACTTTTTAAGCTATATGTACAACATGCAATGCTACCAAACCTATGTCAAAGTTTTATGCCATTATATTACACCAAATAATGTTATTTTTAGTGTTTATAACCTGTTCAAAAACATTTTTGTCATACAACCATTTTTTATCACTTCTTGAGCTTTAAATCAACATGTATTCTCATGTACAAGTGTCTAAAGCATATCAACATTTTATATGAGTTTAGATGCATCAAATATGTGCTATATTCATGCTTATTTGCTGATATACTTGAACACTTAACATATCATATATAGATCATCAATCACTTGCATTTAAACTATTATTCAAGAACATGCAACAACATAAACAAGTACTTAACAAGGAATCAAACTTCAAGACTCATACACACATATATATATATATACGGTTATACACACACATATATATACATCACCATTTTTATTTTGTATCAAGACCCATTTCTTTTTAGATCTCAAGTTTGTGAAAAATTCCAAGATTCAAGAGAAACTTCAAATCATCAAGAACAACCAAGAATCAAGAGTATGATTTAAACATAAATTTTATACCTTCAAGATTCAAGTAAGTTGTTGATGAGATTTTGATGATATGGAGCTTGAAATCACTTGAAAATACCTTGGAAACTTCTTTGGATCTTCACACCAACTTGAAGTTGGCTTGGAATGGGGTTAAATCTTGAAGAACAAAGTTGTAGAAATGAAAATGGTGAGGGTGGTGGTGCTTACGGTTTTGGGGAGGGAGGAGAGAAGGAGATGGAGTGGATTGAGTGTTGTTGTAGTGAAGATGGTGTACTTATAAAAGAAAAATCCCATAAAATCTAAACATAATCTAAATAAAATCTAAAGAAATCCAAGAAACATCAATTTAAATCTTGGAAAATCTTGACAAAATATATGGTGGGGTCCCCATAATATTTGAACGGAAATTAGAAGGGGGGAGGGGGTCCATGTGTAATTTTGATGGTAAATTAGATAGAAGTAGGTGTTTAATCGGGTACCGGGTATTTTATCTAGCGTTTAAATCCCGATTTATGGCGTTCCAATTTATTATTTTATCTAGCGTTTAAATCCCGATTTATGGCGTTCCAATTTATTTTTATTATTCTATAAAAATAAACTCGCCAAAATATTACTGAAATAAATTTCAGTTGCCAAGACTGGCTGCGTTGTCCGCGTTTCGCAGTAAAAGCACTGTGTCGCGCAGAAACACGCGGTACGTGCTTAAACTTGGAAAATAACGTTTTTAAGCGTTTTAATTTATATTTCAATACGAACCTGATTAAAATAAAATTTCAATCATAACAGAATATCTTCTGGATTTAAATATTATCCGGGCGGTCACCAACGTTCGCTTCGCAGTTTTGTCGTAATTAGTTCTTTAGTTTAAATAAACATGTTTTCGCCATACCGAATCCTTCGAAACTTATTTCTAAGTTATGAAAGGGATATTTAGGGTATGTTTGGCTTTCGTCACAGTTCCGGAATGTACGTCGCGTTAAACTGATTGCGTTTAAGCACCAGTTTGCGTATAACCTTCCAGAAAGTGATTTAAAGTTTGAAGTCGAAATCGGATCAAATTGTAAAATCATTAAACACAAGAACACATATAATAACACCAAAGCGTATTGTTTTATTGATAACCAACATTGTTTTACATTATACGGTGCTTACAGAACACAGTTGTCACAGTCTCCCCTACTTTAGAAAATTTCGTCCCGAAATTTTATTTAGAGGAAACTTGTGAAAGCTTGAAACATGAAGTCGAAAAGATCGAACAATCACTGGTTAGAGTCCTGAACTTCTAGTAACTTTTATTAACATCATGCTTGCAATGTGAGAGGGTCACTTATATACAAGTATATAAAGCGTTATTGATGTGTCCACCGTACTTCTATTACATTGTTCACATTTCGTTATGGTTGTCACTATCGGTTCTTACACGTAGTAAGTCTTACCACGGTTTCTTGTGCACTGAACTTCGTAATTATGTATGCATCCATAATTACGTAATTCCTTGCATAGTCACGTAGTGCATCTTAGAATGTGTAGGGGAGGAAAACAATGAACGAGCCTGTGATGATTGTGATTTGACCACACTGGGGTCCTTTTTAATTGAGTCAATAAATGATCTCCAGACCGCCAAGAAGTCTTTTCAGCTTATATCATCACAGGTCATTCTCAACCAGATCTTGAATCAAACCTTTGACTAGACCACTCAAAGGGTCTCTTTTTGAATCATGGAATGGTACTATATAATCCAAGGGTCTTGACTATCACGTAGAAGCCCAATAAGGAATTAAGGTAGTACCTTTTTGAATATCCTACTACGAATCCCTCATATGAAGATATGGGAGGTTCTATGAGGATTTGGATAACGAATATCCAGAGTATTCAAAAACACAAAAATGCATAAAAGAAAACATAAATTGCATAAACACATAATCACATAACCACAAAATTGTTTATCTTGATTTTAAATTTGTCATGATTTAATTTGTTCTGTTAACTGAGCACATGCATTTAAAGCACACCAGGTATCCAATCAGTGGATTTTGATTGGTGCTTTAAACATTATCAAGAATCCAACTATGAAGATAGAAATATCTTAAATAGGAAATTCGATTTCGATTGTAAAGAACCGAAATGTTCCAATTAAGGTACACAAGGAATCCAATTAAGGACTCTGATTTGAAAGACAATTAACCGCAAGGGTCTAATTGTAAAGATAAAAAGATCTCATATGGATTTTAGAAGTTGAATATGTTTTGAAACCTTGCACTGGATGTGCTTTAAGTCAAAACATGAAGTAAAAAAAAAATGCTTATGAAGATGAGATGCTGGATATGTCAAGGTGACATATGAAGCAGAATTTGAAGGTTAAGTCAATGAATGAAGAAAATATTTTTGAAAACTATGCATGGGGTTCAAAAAATGTGTTCAATGTTTTTGAAACCTTATATATTATACTTTCGAAATCATAAAGTAGGTGTATTAGGTAGGTATATTTATAAAAATGTTTAAAAATCATGCGGGATGAATTTTGAAATTATGTATAAGGTCTTTGAAAACATGAGTGATGCTTTTGAAATCATGCACTTGATATAAGTAATTATATTGTATTAATAATAGTTTGAAATCATGAAGGTCATTTTTGAAAACATAGGCATTGTTTTTGAAATCATGGAGGTTGTTTTGAAAACTTATGTTATGCATGTTGAAAAATCAGAACGTAATGAGTATGAGAATTGAAAATACCCTTAGTTATCTAACCAAGGATTCAAAGGCACAAATGTGCAGAAGCACGATTACTCAAAATTTTGCTTTATTTCTTGTACTCTGTCTCCTAGAAAGAAACGAGTACTAAAAATTTTAGGAAATCATGAGCGATCGCTTGAAAGGGAGAATCACAAGAGTAGTTTGTAAGGAACATAGTTCCTTGATGTAGGTATCATAGGAAAATGCCATACACACATGTAACTACATTTGTACATCAGAATTGCAAGTAACAACTTTTATTTATGAACAAGGCAGATTGTTTCACAGTACAAGAAAACAAAAGAAACAAAGGCATAAGGCAGCAAAATCTTTTGCTCAGCCAAATGCTCATCCAAGGGTTGGATTTGCATTGACAATCTTCGGGCATTTGTTCCTGAAATGGCTCGTTTCGTCACAGTTATAGCAAGTACCAGGCTGAAGACGAGCTTGAGTAGGGTTGACTTGGAGTTGGGTAGTAGCACGATTTGCAACAGCTTTGTTCTGGATAGCAAAGCGGCATATGTTAATCAAATGTCCCAATCGTCCACAGAATGTACATTTGGAGCAGGGTATGAGGTTTGAATGATGACGGTTGCATCGCTTGCACCATGGGGCAGTCCCTATGTACGGTTTCCTAGCTGGTGGCGCTGCCACTTGGCTAGGTCCCGCTTGATTAGGTGTAACTGCTGCGGGTTTCCTTGAAGCCTTACGCTTCCTTGATTTTGGTGCAGGCTTGACTTCTGCTTCCTTTGGTGACTCTTGAGTGGCTGCATTTTTGAGACGAGACATGGCAATGCCTAGATCCACAGACTTCAGTATCACTTCGCCTATTTGCTGGGCAAATTTGGCTGTTTGCTCGGACATTTGACCGTTGCTGAGATAAAGAGACATTCCAGAAGAAAATGAAAGACATAGGAAGAAACAAGTGAAAGGTTATCGGGTGATCAAAACAAAATGACATCGCATAGAAATTGCGATCATTTGTTTGTTACCTAAGGCAAACAAATGAGATGGTGAAGAATCAAAGTAAGCGGGTCATAATAATGCATCGCTGAATACATGCTCGCCTATTAGTGAACACTCACCCCAAGAGTTCCCAGGTAAGAGTGACTGGTCCGATACTGCGGATTTGTACGAACACTCTAGCCTTAGACAGAAAACTCAGAGTACAGGCATTCACTCTTCTAGTTTGCACGTGTTCACATCATTTAGACCCAAACTTTGACGGGATTTTGAAAACTCGAAAGGCACTAAGCCAAATATGAGTTAAACTGGAAGGGTTCAAAACCTTATAACAAAGGGTTCAAAACCTAGTAATCCATCATCCTAGAACATATGATTAGTTTTCAAAGCGGATCAAATTTATGTTCTTGTTGTGGTTGTCACCTAAGGATAAGTGACGGTATTGTTTTATGACTAAACGCAAGTAAACTCGCGTTAGGGTCCTAGGAAGGTTATAGTCTAGGTCAAAGCATTACTAATAACCTAATTCCCTATAACCATGAGCTCTGATACCAACTTTTCTGTCACACCCCGACCACGTAAAACAACAAAACGTGGCGGAATCGTCGGGGAGTGTTGTAAGAGAATCATTGTTTCATAACACATGGAAAATTTAAATTTTGTTTTATTGATAAAAAGAGTTACAATGTCTTAACAAACAAATAAGTATAACATAATTAACTAGTCTTGCATCTTTTATTGTCACTAAGGCCCAAGTCCGCCTATGTGTATCTTGATCAATCCTATGCATCATCTCCTGAAACACATGTGAAAATAGGTATGTCAGCATAAAAATGCCGGCGAGTAACATAGGTTTTGTGAATATAGGATTCATGACTTATAAGTTTAAGAAAAGTGTTTAATAAAAGTTAGTCATGAACCTTGTAAAATGTTTTGTTTTGTAAATCATTTGAAAAGCGATAAAATTTGATGATATGTATAAATAAAAGAATTATGTATGGTTAAAGAATAACCAAGTAAAATAAGTTGTATAAAGCAAGTTGTTTTTTGTAAAACGAAGTCTTGTGAAAAATGTATTATTTGTGTAAAAGTATATAAGTCCAACTAAATGATTTAAATAACGCTATGACATGTAATACAATACAAGCACTTATCTATAGGAAGTACCAGCGGCGTATCCACCATGCTTGTAGCATACTACACACATATCGTTACTTAAGTCACTTAAACAAACCACCAATGTATAATGTCCATGTCTAAACCAATCATCAATTGTTCTTGTCTAAACCATTGTCATATGTTTAAAAGTCCAAAATGTAGTTATGTAGTTATGTGTAAACAAAAGTTATGTATGGTAAGTAACAAAATGAGAATACTTAACCATAAGTAAAAAGGAACAAAACAAAGTATTTTGAATAAATCAAAAAGTTATGTTTTACCAAGTATAAAACTTGTTTTATTGATACAAACATTTATGTGGTAAGATAACGCATTACATTCAAACCTTGAGACAGCATGATAACCTTAGAGTAAAGGTTATCAAAGTAAAATGTTCACGGATTCAGTCATTCCTTTCACCCAAACAAACCTAGGGTGTCAGGAACGGGATTTGTCAAGTCCTATGGTACCATTACTTACTACCGAGCGGCGTAGCTAATGTTAATGAATGTCGTAAAGAACCGTTTATGCAAACCAAATGTCATACCAAATGTAACCAAGTTATGTGAAAACAATGTACTAAGTATGCTAAGTAAACATACCAAGCGGAAAAGTCATGTAAAACAATGTGCTAATATGTTATGTAAACATATATAGCAAAACAATGTAATGTAAATCAATGTGCTAGCATGCTAAGTTAACATACATAGCAAAACAATGTAATGAAATCATGTACTATAAGCGTACTAAAGAACATAGCAAGCATATGATGTGAAAACAAGAAAGCACGAAAGTAACAAGTAGGCACATGTGTTTCACCCCAAAATGTTTGGAAAACAGTAAAAGAGGGGTCTATGTACTCACCTTGGGTGCGTTTTTAAATGTTAACACAATCCCTCAAATTGTTTATGCGTCCTAAATAAAGTAAGGATGATTTTTAATAATCAACATTCACATAAATACCGAATTTTCTCCGATACTTAGAATTTTTCACATAACTTTGAGTTTTCTCGAAAAGTTATTATTTTTGATTATTTTGGTGTATTTGTATATATACATATACTCAAGCGTAATACTCATAATCTTGTTAACACTAACACATCATCATACACATATTGTAAAACACATAGCACATTGTAACACATAAATTTACCCATGAACAACCCATTCTAGTGTATATGGAAAAACACTTATTTTAGCGATTCGGTAACATTTTTGAGCGTCGGAAGCCACGTATGACTAACCAAACACAAAGTAAACTTAATATAAGTTAAAATACTTATTTTTATACCAAAAATATCAGTTTGGTTACTGATCTAAAACAGTTTTGTAAAAGTCCTCCGAAAAGGCGATTTTTTACCGTTTTACCGCATAGTTTTGCATCAAACGTTACCCGAACCATCCGAAATCGAAACGACTTGAAATTTTGACACAACCCATGTTATTTGCTGAATAAAATAATGGTTATACTCACAATAGTGCAGGTCTTAAATAGAGCATATAAATCATGCAAATTTCACATATTTTATCACTTTTTAAGCTATATGTACAACATGCAATGCTACCAAACCTATGTCAAAGTTTTATGCCATTATATTACACCAAATAATGTTATTTTTAGTGTTTATAACCTGTTCAAAAACATTTTTGTCATACAACCATTTTTTATCACTTCTTGAGCTTTAAATCAACATGTATTCTCATGTACAAGTGTCTAAAGCATATCAACATTTTATATGAGTTTAGATGCATCAAATATGTGCTATATTCATGCTTATTTGCTGATATACTTGAACACTTAACATATCATATATAGATCATCAATCACTTGCATTTAAACTATTATTCAAGAACATGCAACAACATAAACAAGTACTTAACAAGGAATCAAACTTCAAGACTCATACACACACACATATATATATATACGGTTATACACACACATATATATACATCACCATTTTTATTTTGTATCAAGACCCATTTCTTTTTAGATCTCAAGTTTGTGAAAAATTCCAAGATTCAAGAGAAACTTCAAATCATCAAGAACAACCAAGAATCAAGAGTATGATTTAAACATAAATTTTATACCTTCAAGATTCAAGTAAGTTGTTGATGAGTTTTTGATGATATGGAGCTTGAAATCACTTGAAAATACCTTGGAAACTTCTTTGGATCTTCACACCAACTTGAAGTTGGCTTGGAATGGGGTTAAATCTTGAAGAACAAAGTTGTAGAAATGAAAATGGTGAGGGTGGTGGTGCTTACGGTTTTGGGGAGGGAGGAGAGAAGGAGATGGAGTGGATTGAGTGTTGTTGTAGTGAAGATGGTGTACTTATAAAAGAAAAATCCCATAAAATCTAAACATAATCTAAATAAAATCTAAAGAAATCCAAGAAACATCAATTTAAATCTTGGAAAATCTTGACAAAATATATGGTGGGGTCCCCATAATATTTGAACGGAAATTAGAAGGGGGGAGGGGGTCCATGTGTAATTTTGATGGTAAATTAGATAGAAGTAGGTGTTTAATCGGGTACCGGGTATTTTATCTAGCGTTTAAATCCCGATTTATGGCGTTCCAATTTATTATTTTATCTAGCGTTTAAATCCCGATTTATGGCGTTCCAATTTATTTTTATTATTCTATAAAAATAAACTCGCCAAAATATTACTGAAATAAATTTCAGTTGCCAAGACTGGCTGCGTTGTCCGCGTTTCGCAGTAAAAGCACTGTGTCGCACAGAAACACGCGGTACGTGCTTAAACTTGGAAAATAACGTTTTTAAGCGTTTTAATTTATATTTCAATACGAACCTGATTAAAATAAAATTTCAATCATAACAGAATATCTTCTGGATTTAAATATTATCCGGGCGGTCACCAACGTTCGCTTCGCAGTTTTGTCGTAATTAGTTCTTTAGTTTAAATAAACATGTTTTCACCATACCGAATCCTTCGAAACTTATTTCTAAGTTATGAAAGGGATATTTAGGGTATGTTTGGCTTTCGTCACAGTTCCGGAATGTACGTCGCGTTAAACTGATTTCGTTTAAGCACCAGTTTGCGTATAACCTTCCAGAAAGTGATTTAAAGTTTGAAGTCGAAATCGGATCAAATTGTAAAATCATTAAACACAAGAACACATATAATAACACCAAAGCGTATTGTTTTATTGATAACCAACATTGTTTTACATTATACGGTGCTTACAGAATACAGTTGTCACAAATGCCCTGCCCCTAGTGTGGTTTCCACAATCTCCTTCATGAAAGTCTTTTAAAACTTCTTGGACTTCAGGATCCTCAATGCATCTCGAGTATGGTCCTGCAAGAGATCGCTTAAACAACATATTATTTAAGATTGTGAATTGAGATACCTTAATTTTGAAAGCCCTAGGATTTTCTCCCGTAGGAATCTCTCCATGTTGTAAGTATCTCATGATTGGTGAGATCCATGATCCTGATCCTGAATAAGATTGAGTATCCTCACTAGGGATAATTGCAGAATCCTCCCCTATTTCCATGGCCACATGATCCTCGATGGCAGGAGCCAAGATATGGATAATGGGGATACTTATATCCTCCGGGATCTTCAAGGATGATCCTAACTTAGCCAATGCATCAGCTTTTGTATTTTCTTCCCTTGGTACCTGTGTCAAACTAAAGGAAACAAAAGAGAGTGCCAATTCTTTGACTATCTCTAAATATTTGGTTAGCTTTTCACCTTTAACAGTATAGGATCCATTAAAGTGATTTGTAATTAATAATGAATCTACATGTACCTCAAGGTACCTGATCCCCATATGCTTAGCAATTTGCAAAGCAGCAATCAAGGCTTCATATTCGGCCTCATTATTAGTGGTTTGGAACTCACAAGCTATAGAGTGGGGTATTATGTCCCCTTGTGGCGATTTTAGTAGTATACCAAGCCCTGTGCCTTTGACGTTTGAGGATCCATCAGTATAGAGTATCCAAGGATCCTTGGTCTCCTCTAGCTGCTGGACTTCTAACTCAGCTTCTTTTTGTAAATCACTACTAAAATCAGCCACAAAGTTGGCCAATGCTTGGGATTTGATGGCTGTCCTAGGCTCATATCTTATATCATAGGCACTAAGCTTCACTGCCTACTTAGCCATCCTTCCTGACATCTCTGGTTTCCTGAGGACATTCTTAATGGGAAAATTAGTTTTAACAACAATAACATGAGTTTCGAAATAATGTCTCAACTTAGTAGATGCCATAATTAATGCAAGAATAAGCTTTTCAAGGTGTGAATACCTGGATTCGGCATCAAGTAAACTCTTACTTACATAATAGACAGGGTGTTGTGTACCTTCGTGATCCTTAACAAGGACTGCACTTACTGCTTTTAAGGATACTGCAAGATATAAGGATAGCACATCTTCTTTCTCTGGTTTCATCAAGGCTGGGGCTGAGGATAGGTAACCTTTGAGAGCTCGTAAGGCATTCTCATGCTTCTCAGTCCACTCAAATTTCTTGTTCTTCCTTAGGATATCATAGAATTCTTTGCACTTCTCTGAGGATTTGGATATAAATCTGTTCAAAGCTGCTATCCTGCCTGTTAGCCTTTGGACATCCTTAGCATTGGCAGGAGATTTGATATTCACTAAGGCTTTGATCTGTTCCGGGCTAGCTTCAATGCCTCTCTTGGTCACCATGTATCCTAAGAATTTACCTGCTTTAACACCAAAGTGACATTTTGAAGGATTAAGTTTCATGTTATATTTGTCAAGGATATCGAATGCTTCCTCCAAGTCCCTTAGGTGATCCTCAGCTTTTACGGATTTTACCACCATGTCATCTATGTAAACCTCCATAGTTTGTCCAATCTGATCCTTGAACATCATATTCACCAGCCTTTGATATGTTGCACCTGCATTCCTTAATCCAAATGGCATAGCAATATAACAATATATACCGGTTGGAGTCATAAAGGCCGTATCCTCTTGATCAAATGGCTCCATCTGAATTTGCTGAAATCCAGATGAAGCATCCATAAAAGTCAACAGTTCATGACCCGCCGTTGCATCCACCATGGAGTCAATGTGGGGTAATGGGAAAGGATCCTTGGGACATGCCTTATTTAAATCTGTGAGATCGACACATACCCTCCACTTTCCATTTCTTTTGAACAACAACCACATTGGCCAGCCATCTTGGATACTTGACCTCTCTAATCATACTTGCTCGGAGCAATTTCTCTACCTCTTCCTGGATAATGGCATTTCTTTCTGGTGCAAACTTCCTCCTTTTTTGATGGATTGGTTTGAATGACCTGTCAATGCCAAGTTTATGAGTGATAATGTCCTTAGATATACCTGTCATATCTTCATGCTTCCATGCAAAGGTAGTCTTCCTTCTTTTGAGGAAGGATACAAGATCTTCTTTCATTTTGCCAAGGATCCCTGATCCGATATAGATTTTGGATTCAGGATCATCAGGATCCATGAGGATTTCTACCACATCCTGCTCTCTTGCCTCCAAGACATCCCTTGGAGGATACTTTGATTGCTATTGCTCCCTTGACTTCGAGGCTGGTTTCATTGATGAAGTGTAGCAGTCCTTAGCCTCCTGCTGATCACTATCAATCTTGACTATTCCCCAAGGACTAGGGAGCTTCACACATTGATGGTAGGTAGATGGGACTGCCTTCATATCGTGTATCCAGGGCCTGCCAAGGATAACACTACAACAAGATAAACAATCAATAACATAAAATTTTTGATAATTGTGTAATCCTTCAACATAAATTGGGAGTTTAATGTCCCCCAGGGTGTTCTTGGTTTCGCCACTAAATCCCACGAGCACGGAGGATCTTGGTATGATATCTGATTCAGGGATACCCATTTTCTTTAGAACATCAAGCTGGATAATGTTCACTGAGCTTCCTCCGTTAATAAGGATCCTGCGGACAAAATGGTTAGAAACAAAAAGAGTAATAACTAAACCATCGTGATGAGGATCCTGGATATCAACACGATCATCCTCATCAAAGGTTATTACTTTTCCTTGAGAGACACTTGATGTTCGAACAGGTCTTTCTCCATTATCCATTTTAGCTTCCTTTGCATGCCTTTTAGCTGCTGAGAAGGATGTACCACAGATGTCTGATCCTACAGAAATAAAGTTTATTACTTGTGCATCTGCTGGAGGGGCCGGAGCTTTTTCAGGGATCCTTTCAGGATCCTGAGTCCTTGACTTTTTTCTACCCTGCAATTCTTTTAAATGCCCCTTGCTCAACAAGTATCCAATTTCCTTTCTCAATGCAATGCATTCCTCTGTTAGATGCCCAAAATCTTCATGGTATGCACATCACTTTGATTTATCTTTGGTTGCAGCCGGTCTGTCATTTTTTCTAGGCCACCTGGCTTTATCTCGTAGATTCTGCATCGCAAGGATTAGTTCATTGTTATCAACAGAAAAACAATATTCAGAAATTGGAGGATAATCCTCATCATCCTCTTCTTGATCAACTGCATGCACGTTTTGGTTATCAGATCTGTTATAGGATTTGAACTTGTTGTTCTTGAACGAGGATCCTTGCTTCTCTTGTTTTGAGGATCCTGCTAATCTCTCCTGGATCCTCTTGTCATCTTCTAGCCGGATGAACCTGAGTGCCCGGGTTCTTACCTCATCTAAGTTCCTGCATGGTGTCATAACAAGATCATCATAGAATAATGAATCCCTAAGCAATCCCATCTTGAAGGCCTCAACAGCCGTGGCTATATCCAAGTTGGGGATGTCTAAGGATTCTTTACTAAACTTGGTAATGTAATCCCTTAATGATTCATTATGACCCTGGGTTATCCTATATAGATCACTAGTTAATCGTTCAAATTTTCTACTACAAGAAAATTGATTATTGAATAAGTTAACTAGATTAGCAAATGAGGTAATAGAGTAGGGGGGAAGACTTAGCAGCCATTTGAGAGCTGATCCAGTAAGAGTGGATCCAAATCCCTTGCATAGGCATGCTTCCTTTAACCTTTCTGGAATCGGATTGATCTCCATCCTCTCTCGGTATTGTGCTATGTGTTCCTCAGGATCCGTCAAACCATCGTATAGCTTCATGGTTGGCACATGGAACCTTTTGGGTATCTCAGCATCACAAATTGGTGGTGCAAAACGAGATATCTTATGGCTTCCATCTGCAATCTCCGGGATAGGTTTGACCACTCCTGGAACACTTGATATCATATCCTTCAATTTTTGCAACTCTCTGGCCATGGCATGGTTGATACCTGTATCCTGCATGAATCCATGGTTAGTTGTAAGAGAATTATTAAAAGTGTTACCTCCCGCCGGGTTCAAATTAGGAACACCAAATGTGAACCCATATTGTTGAGACTCTGGAATGACCGAAGGGCCAGTAGAAGCAATGGTCTGCATCGGAATAAAATCTCCTTGATGGACATCGGAACTTCCTGTTTGCAAACTCCTCAAGGATCCTGGCATCTGGGAGGATCCCTGAAACTGTGACGATCCTGGAACAAAGGAGGATCCTTGACCCTGGGATGATCCTGGAACAAAGGAGGATCCTTGAACCTAGGATGATCCTAGGATGAAGGAGGATCCTTGACCCTGGGATGATCCTGGAACAAAGGAGGATCCTTGAACCTGGGATGATCCTGGGACAAAGGAAGATCCTTGATTCTGCTGCGCTCCTAAGTATCCTCCTGAATTCATGAAGGATCCCATATGCTGAGGATAGGATCCTGCTGGCTAGAAATATGAACCTGATGCCTGAGTCACTATTGTTGATCCGTAGTGCACTCCTTTTAGTCCACCCACATATTGAACATCTGGAACCACTGATGGCTGAGAAGTAATCACCGGAGTATCAAAATTCAAAGATCTGGACACCAGTGGGGAATGATCCTCTGTCGCTTTCTTTTGTTTCTTGAGATCTCCGATTTCTTTGAGAATCCTTTCATTGGTCTTATCCTGTTGCTGTATATGATCCTTCATCTGCAAAATCAAAGTAAACATGTCACTAGTAGTGGGAGTGTAAGAAGCAGAAGAAGTTGGAGGTTTGGAGAAAATGGGAGTTGGTTTCTTCTCAGCATTTTTCTGAGATCCAGCAGGTGGTGGAGGCAAAGGTGGAATGCCCTGAGATGAATTGACCGCAGACATTGCAGTCGAGGTATTCTTCAATGATGAAGCCATGTACTTGTATGCAATGAACCGGAATGATCACCAACAGAAAAACTTCTTAGGAATGAAGCACCAATTGCCCCACGGTGGGCGCCAAACTGTTTTGGTCAAAAATCTAATGAGGATAATGCAACCAAACTCTTAGTTATGGGGAATGATGCTTGAAATGAAGAACAATAATGAGGATCACTTCGATGTAAATTGCAGAAACAACACAAGGATTTATACGAGGAAAAAGCCCTTGATCAATGAATGATCTCCGGCATAAAAAACCTCGGGTGATGGAAACTACCGATCACCAAACTCAAATAAATCAATAAATGTTTACAACTTCGGATAGTGACGAGCTAGGTACAAGGATCACTATGGTTAACTGTGTAAAAGTGTGTGAAAACTGTTAAGTATTTGCTGAAAGCTTCAAGAGTGCAGTTGTACGAGAGTGTATGTAGCTGAAAATGGCTAAGTGTTCTAAAAATAGCTCGTCACCCCTTTAAAAATGAAAGCTAACTAAGCTAACAAACTATCCGATTTTTGTGCCATGCTCCCACGTTCTCCACAACGTCCATTTCCATTCAAACGTGTGCGAAATACCCGTGGAATATTCCATAGTAACGTTGCCATGACCAAGTCAAGCTTATTACTCCTGCAAAACAATACGAAACATAAACAAACAATCGTTAGTATGAGGATCCTTAGGGTGATCCATGATCCTGATCCTGAAGCTCTTCTGAGGATCACCATCTGTCACAGAAGTAAGGATCACTATTAGGATAACAAGTAAGGATCACTAATTGTTAGAAAATCCTCCCCTAACAGGTACCTGTGTCAAACTAAAGGAAACAAAAGAGAGTGCCAATTCCTTGACTATCTCTAAATATTTGATTAGCTTTTCACCTATAACAGCATAGGATCCATTAAAGTGATTAGTAATTCACAATGAATCTACATGTACCTCAAGATACCTGATCCTCATATGCTTGGCAATTTGCAAACCAGCTATCAAGGCTTCATATTCAGCCTCATTGTTAGTAGTTTGAAAATCACAAGCTATTGAGTGGGGTATTATGTCCCCCTGTGGCGATTTTAGTAGTATTCCAAGTCTAGTTCCCTTGATGTTAGAGGCTCCATCAGTGAAGAGTATCCAAGGATCCTTAGTCTCTTCAAGCTGCTGAACTTCTAATTCAGCTTCCCTTTGTAGATCACTACTGAAATCTGCCACAAAGTCAGCTAAGGCTTGAGATTTAATGGCAGTTCTTGGCTCATATCTTATATCATAAGCACTAAGCTTCACTGCCTATTTGGCCATCCTTCCTGACATCTCAGGTTTCCTGAGAACATTCTTAATTGGAAAGTTAGTTCTAACAATAATGGCATGAGTTTCAAAATAATGTCTTAATTTAGTAGATGCCATGATCAAAGCAAGGATAAGTTTTTCTAAATGTGAATACCTGGATTCAGCATCAAGCAAACTCTTACTTACATAATAGACAGGATGTTGTGTACCTTCGTGATCCTTAACAAGGACTGTACTTACTGCTTTGGAAGAGACTACCAAATATAAGGATAATATATCACCTTTTTCTGGTTTCATCAAGGTAGGAGCTGAGGATAGGTAACCTTAAGGGCTTTGAGAGCATTTTCATGCTTTTCAGTCCACTCAAATTTCTTGTTCTTTCTCAAAATGTCCTAGAATTCCTTGCACTTTTCTGATGACTTTGATATGAACCTGTTCAAGGCCGCGATCCTCCCTATCAACCTTTGCACATCCTTTGCATTGGCAGGAGATTTTATGTTCACAATTGCCTTGATTTGCTCTGGACTTGCCTCAATGCCTCTTTTTGTTACCATGTAGCCTAGGAATTTGCCTGCTTTAACACCAAAGTGACACTTGGAAGGATTTAATTTCATATTAAATTTATCAAGGATATCGAATGCTTCCTCCAAGTCTTTAAGGTGATCCTCAGCTTTCTTGGACTTAACCACCATGTCATCTATATAGACTTCCATAGTGTGTCCAATTTGTTCCTTAAACATCATATTGACTAGCCTTTGATAAGTAGCACCTACATTTCTTAGTCCAAATGGCATAGCAATATAACAGTATATACCAGTTGGGGTCATGAAGGTTGTATCCTCTTGATCAGATGGTTCCATCTGAATTTGCTGAAATCCAAATGAAGCATCCATAAAAGTCAACAACTCATGACCTGCGGTAGCATCCACCATGGAGTCAATGTGGGGTAATGGGAAAGGATCCTTGGGACATGCCTTGTTTAAATCAGTAAAATCGTCACATACCCTCCACTTTCCGTTTTTCTTTTGAACAACAACCACATTGGCTAACCACCTTGGATACTTGACCTCTCTTATCATACCTGCTCTGAGCAGCTTATCTACCTCCTCCTGGATAATGGCATTCCTCTCAGGTGCAAATTTCCTCCTCTTCTGATGTATGGGTTTGAATGACCTGTCAATGCCAAGTTTATGAGTAATTATATCTTTAGAGATACCTGTCATGTCCTCATGCTTCCAGGCAAAGATAGTTTTTCTTTTCCTTAGGAAGGATACTAGATCCTGTTCAATGTTGTTGAGGATCCCTGATCCTATGAAGATCTTGGATTCAGGATCCTAAGGATCCATAAGGATATCTTTCACATCATGTTCCCTCGCCTCCAAGACATCTCTTGGAGGATGCTTCAATTGCTATTGCTCCCTTGGTTTTGAGGCTGGCTTCATTGATGAGGTGTAGCAATTCTTCGCTTCTTGTTGATCACTCTCAATCTTCACCACCCCCCCCCCCCATGGACTAGGAAGCTTTACACAATGATGATATGTAGATGGGACTGCCTTCATGTCATGTATCCATGGCCTGCCAAGGATAACATTGCAACAAGATAAGCAATCTATAACACAAAATTTCTGATAAGAATGAAGTCCCTCTATGTAAATGGGAAGTTTAATGTCCCCCAATGTGTTCTTGGTTTTTCCACTGAATCCCACAAGAACTGAGGATCTTGGGACAATATCCGATTCAGGGATATTCATCTTCTTGAGGACATCAAGTTGAATGATGTTTACTGAGCTTCCTCCATCTATCAAGATCCTGCGAACAAAATGGTTAGATATAAACAAGGTAATAACAAGACCATCATGATGAGGATCCTGAACGTCAACACGATCATCCTCATCAAAGGTTATAACTTTCTCCTGTGTGACAGTAGAGGTTCGGATGGGTCTATCCTCATTATCCATCTTGGTCTCCTTGGCATGCCTCTTGGCTGCTAAAAACGAAGTACCACATATGTCTGATCCTCCGGATATGAAGTTGATGGTTTGTGCATCAGCAGGAGGAGTAGGAGCTCTTTCTAGAACTTTTTCAGGATCATGGATCCTTGACTTTTTTCTTCCTAACATCTCCTTCAAGAGGTTCGGATCACTTACAATACATGGCTCTACGAAGGAAGGGCTTGGGTTAGGAGCGTTTTCAATATGATTATTTTCCTGTATTTGTTCGATACATTCTTTAGTGAGATGACCAAAATCTTCATGATATGCACACCACTTGGATTTGTCTTTTGTTGCAGCTGGCTTATCACTCTTTTTGGGCCATCTTGCTTTTTCACCTAGGTTCTGCATTGCAAGGATTAGTTCATTGTTATCAACAGAAAAACAATATTCAGAAATTGGAGGATAATCCTCATCATCCTCGTCCAGTTCTACTGCATGCACATTCTGGTTATCAGGCTTGTTGTAAGACTTGGACTTGTTGTTTCTGAAGTAGGATCCTTGCTTTTCCTACTTCGAGGATCCTGCCAGTCTTTCCTGGATCCTTTTATCATCCTCTAATCGGATGAATCTAAGGGCCCTGGTTCTCACTTCATCAAGATTCCTGCAAAGGGTCATGACAAGATCATCATAGAACAATGAATCCCTAAGTAAACCCATTTTGAAGGCTTCTACAGCCGTAGCAATATCCAAATTAGGAATATCCAAGGATTCTTTACTAAACTTAGTGATATAATCTCTAAGTGATTCATTTTGACCTTGAGTTACCCTATATAGATCACTAGTTAATCGTTCAAATTTTCTACTACATGAGAATTGACTATTACACAGATTAACTAAATTAGCAAATGAAGTAATAGAGTAAGGGGGAAGACTTAGCAGCCATTTAAGAGCTGATCCTGTTAATGTGGATCTGAAACCCTTGCATTAACATGCTTCTTTTAACCTCTCAGGAATTGGATTGATCTCCATCCTTTCTCTGTACTAAGCTACATGCTCTTCTGGATCTGTTGAACCGTCATATAGCTTCATAGTTGGTATCTGGAACCTCTTTGGAATTTCTGCATCACAAATAGGTGGTACAAAACGGGATATCTTGTGGCTTTCATCTGGGATATCAGGGATGGGTTTAACCACTCTTGGTACGCTGGATATCATATCCTCCAGTTTCTGTAATTCCCTAGCCATAGCTTGGTTGATACCTGTATCCTGCACTAAGCCATGGTTAGTATAAAAATTATTCAAAGTGTTACCTCCTAAAGGATTCAAGTTTGGAATTCCAGATGTGAATCCATATTGATGAACCAGAGGAAGCAATAGTCTGCATTGGGATGAAATCTCCCAGATGAACATCTGAACTTCCGGGTTGTGCACTCCTTAAGAATCCTTGATCCTGAAAGATGTTGGATCCTTGATGTGCTGTAGATGGGGGTCATGGAGGATAATCTATGGATCCGAAAACCTGAGACGAGAATCCTTGAACCTGAAAGAAGGATCCTTGAACCTGAAAGGAGGATCCTTGAACCTGAGAGGATCCGTGAACCTGAGAAGAGGATCCTTGAACTGGCTGCGTCCCCATGTACCCTCCTGAACTGGTGAAGGATCCCTGATGCTGGAAGAAGGATCCTTGAGGCTGAAAAGAGGATCCTGAAGGTTGAAAGTAGGATCCTGGAGCCTGAGTCATTGCCGACGATCCAAAACGCATTCCTGTTGATCCACCCTGGTATTGGACATCTGGAGCTGCAGAATGCTGGGAAGTTATGACCGGAGTGTCGAAATTCAGCAACCTCGGCATCAAAGGAGAGTGATCTTCCGCTGATCTCTTCAGTTTCTTGATGTCATCAATCTCCCAGAGGATCCTTTCATTGGTTTTGTCCTGCTATTGCATGTAACCCTTCTGTTAGTGCATTCATCTGTCGACTTCGTCTTGTATCAAGTCTAGTACTAGATATGTCAAATCAGGGCACGAAGTACGAGTAATAGGATTTAATGCTAATTCTGCTTGAAAGCATGTAATTTCGCTTGAAAGAGATATGTGCAATTTCAAGCGAAATCAACATTAGTGATTTCGCTTGAAATGATCACAACCACTTTCAAGCGAAATCAGAACTCTATAAATAGTAGTTCAAGCGAGATCAGTGAAAACAGTTTATGATTTGGATACCGAGGTGCTGCTGGTTTATCCTGTGATTGTATTTGCTGTTATATCAATCAGAAAGTAGTTTAAAGCGATATTCAAGCTGTTTCGAAGTCTATTTCTCTGTTTCTGCCTTTGAAATAGATTAAAACTCCTCTGAACGACTCGTTTGTGTCACAAACAGATCCTACAAGTGGTATCAAAGCTCAGGAAGGGGATTTCATACCGATTCAGCTCAAAATTTCTGTTTTCTACACCTTCTTTTCAAAATTAACAAATTTTTACGGTTAAAATCGGCTAATTTTCTCACATATTGTGCGAAACTACGTTTTAACAAACCCTTGAAAAATTTAGACTAAAATTCGGATTAAAAATGACTAAAATGGACCAAAGTTCTGATTCCGCTTGAACGAACATCTTTGATTCCGCTCGAGATTGAGATTTCGCTTGGCTGATTCCGCTTGAAATAGTCTTATTTCGCTTCAATGGGCTATTTCGCTTGAATAGTTTCAAACGAAATCAGTGATTCCGCTCCAAACCGTTATTCCGCTTGAAAGTTTGAAACGAAATCAGTGATTTCGCTTCAAACGTAATTCCGCTTGAAATTCAAACGAAATCAAGTGATTCCGTATGAACTTCTTATTCTGCTTGAAACCTTAATTTCGCTTGAAGTTTTTATTTCAGGTTATTTTCGCTTGAAGAGTGATTTCGCTTGAAAAGTGTTGTTTTTGAAAAAACGTGTTACCGAATCATGAGTGAAGAATTTTATAACGCATTCGCCACATCTCCGACTACTCCGGCTTCCATTGCTCAAAACATGAATTTGGAAAATGAGACTGGAACAATGCAAAAACCCCCGAAGAAAATGAGCATTGAGGAGTATTACGGATGGAAAGATAGGTTTGAAAACTGGGTTCAAGCTAACCATCTGAGATCATGGGAGTGTATTTTGAAGAAGTATGTTCTACCACGTACAGATCTGCAAGTTGAAAAAGAAATCTCGGAATTCAATGACAAAGAACGTGACATGTACAAAGCTGAAAAGATGATGATTAGTCTACTTCAGCAAGCCATTAAAGAAGACATCTTTGTATTGCTTCAACATGACAAAACTTCAAAATCAATTTGGGATGATCTTAATATCAAGTTTGAGGGAAGTGAAAAGATGATTAAGAGTAAAAAGGCACTTCTTAAAAAGGAATTTGATCTTTTCACAAGTTTGCCAGGGGAAGATACAAAGAAACTAATTGAAAGATATTGCTATTTAGTGCGATCCATGTCAATGTTAAGCATAACCAAAGATCGAGAGGAATGGGTCGACAAGTTAGCTGACGCTTTACCTCAAAAGGAGTGGGGTACTTACTTGATGATCTTAAAGAACACTGGAGTATATGATGGTTTGACGATTTCTCAGTTTATTGAGAAGAATGAGGGTCAAGATCTTGAACAGCAAAAGATTGCGAGGATGAATAATCCGAGTGGTCAACAAGACGTGAAAATGTATTATAAAGGATGTGTTCAAGAGGTTGAAAGAAGTCCAAAAATCCAAACTGTGTTTAGTGCTGGAAACTCATCTGAAAGTGTTGAACAAAGTCCTAATATCAGCAGTGGTTTCTCTTCATACCCAAGTGTCAATCCAAAAAGTTCAACTTCGAGTTTTCATTCTCAAAGTACAAAAGGTGGTGGTTGTGTGATACAGTGCAATATAGCTTTGAATCTTCCAGAGGGTCAAAGTTTCTCTGAAGAAATTGCAAAAGATCACATGTCATTACTAGCAACTATGCTACAATCCTATGAAGGTTTGGTTGCAGGGAGAATCAGGAACCCTATGCTAACGAAAGAGGATTATGATCAGATAGACGCTGAAGAAATGGAGCTCATGGATATCAAATGGTGTCTAGCTAGTGTCTTAAGAAGAGCTGAAAAGTTCAAGATGATTACTGGAAGAAATGATTTTCTTGATGCACATGTTTCTACTTTAGGTTTTGATAAATCTAAAGTTACTTGTTTTCGATGCAGGGAGAAATGTCATTTCAAGAGGGAATGCAAGAATAGAGAAGCAAGTGAAACAAAGAATCCGTTTGGAAAAGATGATTACTACCGGAAAGCCATATATCAACAAGTTGGTCAACAACAACAACAAGAACCACAAGTGGCTCATGGTAGAAAAGTGATAGAGGATTCTTCAAAGAGAGCATGTTTAGTGAATCAAGAAAATTTTAGCTGGGATAAATACATTTCATCCGACAGCAAAGCATGCCTAATCAATCAAGATGATGAAAGGTTACCTGAAGGTTTTAGCTGGGATATGTTTGTGGATGAGAAAGGGGAGTTTAAAGCTTTCATTGCTAAAATTGTGAAAGAACCAGATATGTTTATCGAGTGGATGAAAGCTATTGGTATTAGTGTGAAGAATGAAGAAGAAAAGTCTGTTTCATCAGATGAAAGCTCACTAATTCAGATGAAAGTTCAGAAAAAGCAATTGTTTTTTATCAAACACCATCTGATTCTGGTTCTTCAGATGATAGTTCTGACAAGTCAATGTAGTTTGATCAATCATCAACTGATGACAGTGATGATGATGAAGAAGAAAGACATATTAATGTTGCAAAAACTCATCTATCTTGTGAAAGCTTTCAATTTTATTTTGCAGATCGCTTGGAGAAGCTGAAGGAGAGACAAGAAGCAAAAGAACAAAAGCAAATGAAGTCTGAAAGTATTATTCAAAAAGAAGAGACTGTTCAAAATGAAGAAGTTAAAATTGTTGCTGAGGAGCTTGGTGAAACAGATAAGGTGACTGAAGCTGAAAAAGTTGTTGAATCTGAAAAGATTATTGAAGTAGAAAAAATTGTGGAAGTCATCAAGCCTTGCTCAAAGTGTCTAGAATCTTTCAAAGAATGTGTAGCAAAAGACGAGAAGTTGGCTGAGCTTGAGAAGATGAAGGAACAATTACTGTTCAATCTCAATTACGTGAAGGAATCTTATGGTGTATTGAATAGAACAGTAACTGGTCTTCAAAAGACAAATTCTGAGAGAGAAGACGCTTTGACTATGATGAATGCTACAATGATGACAAAGCAAAAAGCTATAAACCATTACATTGAGGAATGTGCCAAGCTGAAACAAGAGTTGGAGACTGAGAAAAATTGAGAATGAGAGAATCAGACGCTTATTACAGAGTTATTCTAGTTCTGATTATCTTATTGATCGAATTTATCCAACTGTTGCAGGTTTTGAAGCATTTCAGTATGAGAAGCCAAAGAAGAAGGATACTGGTAAGAAACCAAGTGTTAGCTATAACAAGTGTCCGCCTCCGATCTGGGAAGGTTATTCTCCCAGAAAACCAAATGAGGAGCAAGTCCGAAAGGCAGTCAATATAAAACTAATTTCCGTAACAACTGATTGTTTACTAGAAAAAATTGACGTCACTTTCACATCGTCTGACACTGATCATGAGTCTGAATTAATAAAAAGGGTGGTCGATCAGGTGTTGGATACGGATGAGGAGTCTGAGTCAAAGTCTGAGTCCGGAAGTTCAAGTTTGTCAGTCAACAGTCCAAAATCGTCGGTTAAAAGGGTTTATAGTAAAGAGTTTTTGCTATCAAAATCTAATTTGAATGAGGAAACATTTGAAGTTGCATACACTTTGAATGATTCTGACAAATTATATTTTGATAAAGAATTTCCAATAAGAAGTGTTAGAATTGAAATGATTAAAAAGGTTTTCAAAATAACAGAAATTAATATTTCTGAAATAAAAGATTTAAATCTTACTGAAAAACCTAAAAAATACACTTCAAGAGTTCAACAACGATTAAACAAGAAAAAAGGTTACAGTTTTGGTTCTGTTTTTCAAAAGAAACCAAACCATAACGGCAATTTGAAAAAGAAAGTTTTAGGTTTTATTCGACCTGAAAATTATAAAAATGAGAAAATTTCTAAAACAAATACAAAATTTGTTTCAGGAGGAAGTGCTGAGGAAGAACAGAAAAAACCATTCTGGAGACAATCAAACCAGGAGTTTCTTGCTGAGAAGAAGAGAATAGGGACTAGGTTTTTCATCAAAAGGAGACTAGAACCTGTTACAAGTACAATGAAGTTGGTCACATTGCATGGAACTGTTCTCAAGCTACTAAGACAAAACAGGGAGTCTCTGAAAAACTTAAAGAAAAAGTTGTTGATGTTGAACCACCAACTGAAAAGTTCAAAATTTTTGAAAATTCAACTTATGAAGTTGGTGAGTGTTCTAAGAAAAATTTTTACAAAAAGAGAGCCAAGGACAACCAAATGTGGGTTGTTAAGAAGTTTGATGAGAAAACTGGCAATGATTCTGGTTCCATAAAGCCAGAAGAGCCACAAGTTGAGATTAAAGAAGAGAATTCAGTGCCTTCAGTAGATGATGTTGATTTTCCATCTTTGAAGGATGAAAATGTTAAACAAAAAGTTGGTAAGGTTGAAATCTCAAATCAATTCTATTCTGAAAAGAAGGAATTTGATGTTGAGAAAGCATTTAATGGCAATGTGAAAAAGATTTTTGAGAAAATGATTGAGGGTAAAGTTCAAGGGGTTAATGATTTTTATGCAACAAAGAAGGCAACTTATAACCCAACTGAATCAGAGTTAAAATCACCAAAGGTTGGTCAGACTTGGGTGGAAATTCTTTTTCCTTAAAAATCTGACTTACTGGAGCTCCCAAGTTTGTAATCGTGGAGCAGGAATCGGCATCATTCTTGAAAAAATTGATTTTATGAATGAATCTTAAAGTTGTGAAAAATTTTACAGGTTGAAGACTTGCCGGAACTCCCAGGTTGGTAAGTGAGGAGTAGGTATCGGCATTTTTCTTGAGAAATTCACGAAAAGTGATTTTGTCTTACAAGTGGTACAGAGGTTTGAATGGTTTGTTTTACAAGTGATTCATCAAGGTCATTAGGTTGAACTTGATGTAATTCTCATAACAAGTGGTTAAAGAATAATATGATGATCCTCGAACCTACAAATGGTTCTAACAAAACTTATTTTACCGGAAAAAACCATTTTGATTAAAACAAACTTAAGTGTTTTGAAATCAATGGGAAAATAGTTTGTTGTAAGGGGGAGTTCTGATTGTTTATGCCAAGAGGATGGCGAATTGAAGCGATTCAATATCGGTTGTCATTTTTCTTGTATAGTTTGTTTTCAAAATTTCTTTAAATGTGTTTGCATTTTAGGGGGAGTAAGAAATTTCAGAAAATCCAAAAACATTAGAAAATTTGAAAAATCCAAAAACATGATAAAATTCAAAATGAGTTTTGTTGTAAAAAGAGGAAATGATAGTACATCAGTGGACTATCACAGCACGCTAAAGAAATGGAAAGTAAAAAATGCGATAAACAATCTCATTGCGGATGTGCCAGTAAGTATTTGCACATTTAGTAGATTGTGACGAGATATAAATCTAAATTTCAAACTTGCTTATATCGTGGGGAATATTTCTTGGATATATGGGTAACCCCCGAAATCTTGTTTGAAAGGTCCCTCTTTCTAAGATACTAGGTCTTTATACTCAGTGATATATGGGGTATTATCCCGGGACTTCTGATTTTGCGGAAGCAATGGCCTAGTCCCCGTATAATACTTTCTGCAATTGCTTGAAATATAGCGCCGCCCTCAGCATAAAAAATGATGAAACATTGAAAAATGCTAATCATGTGCTGTTGAAGAAAAGATCCTCTAAAGGGGACACACCAAAAGTCGAACCGTCATCTCTCTGCTGAACGGAAGTTCTGACCTGAGCTCTCACGGTTTCGCACCTAACCCCTTACAGATATCATCTAGATATACTCACCTGTAAGACTGAATATTGGGATCTGGATACGGGAGTATATTCAAGTGGTGGGAACGCGAATAAGTTTAAGTGCTTAAGACATTAATCTCGTATCTCGAAACAGTTGAACTTTGTGTGAAAATTTAAGAGGACCAATATACTGACAATGTAAGTGAATTGTTTAGAACTCAAAATGAAATGAAGCTTAACGGTGTTGGTGATTTGTCTCATAAACTGATATGATCCTCTTATACAAACTCACAAAAATATTGTCTGTAAATATTTCTTTACTGCATTTCTTTAAACTCAAAAATCCAAAAAGATTTTCGACAACTGATACTGAAAAGCTGATTTTCAAAATTCCAAATGCTAAACATGATGATCATTTTGAGGGGAAGTCTGTTAAATATAAAAAATGTTTGAATATTCTTCTGCAAGTGGTCATAGATATATTAGTTGTTTTGAAAAGGAGAGTCTGAGTTGGTGCATACATCTTAATATTAAATTGTTAAAATTTATGGAATTTATTGTATGGTAGAGAATGTGTAGGAAAGCCAGTTTTCGATACCTGAGTAGAATGAGAGCCAGATTATGATCCTGGAGCTGATGATGCTGATGAACTTAAGGAATCAAGAGATCTGATCAAGAGAATTAGAAAGCTTGAGAGCAAGATCACGATCCTGATTCTGTGAACAATCCCAGCACATCGAAAAGGGGAGTCTGAAGTCATCCGAGAGAAGGATTAGTTCGAAGGGAGCATGTTGGTGCTGATAGAAAGAGTAAAGAGCAGTAAGGCTGATCAAGTTTGAAGACATTGAAGACTCAACACTTAAGACTCGTCAACATCTGAGGGGGAGTCTGTTAGTGCATTCATCTGTCGACTTCGTCTTGTATCGAGTCTAGTACTAGATATGTTAAATCAGGGCACGAAGTACGAGTAATAGGATTTAATGCTAATTCCGCTTGAAAGCATGCAATTTCGCTTGAAAGAGATATGTGCAATTTCAAGCGAAATCAACATTAGTGATTTCGCTTGAAATGATCACAGCCACTTTCAAGCGAAATCAGAACTCTACAAATAGCAGTTCAAGCGAGATCAGTGAAAACAGTTTATGATTTGGATACCGAGGTGCTGCCGGTTTATCCTGTGATTGTATTTGCTGTTATATCAATCAGAAAGTAGTTTAAAGTGATATTCAAGCTGTTTCGAAGTCTATTTCTCTGTTTCCGCCTTTGAAATAGATTAAAACTCCTCTGAACGACTCGTTTGGGTCACAAACAGAACCTACACCTTCATTTCGCAAGATTCTCAGCATTCTTCTGAGGTCCAAAAGGTGGTGGAGGCAAAGGTGGAACGCCTTGCGAAGAAGTTACTGCTGGCATGGAACTTGAAGTGTTCTTTGCTGAGGAAGCCATATGGTTGAAGATAATGAACCGAAATGATCACAATGAACGAAATTTCTCAGAAATGAAGCACCAATTGCCCCACGGTGGGCGCCAAACTGTTTTGGTCAAAAATCAGACTAGGATAATGCAACCAAATCTTATTTTGTGAGGTGTGATGCTTGAATTGAATAGCGAATGTATGAACAAACTCTAAATGAAAGGAACGAGTGACACAATGATTTATACGAGGAAAAAGCCCTTGATCAAGAGATGATCTTCGGCATAAAAAACCTCGGGTGATGGAAACTACCGATCACCAACTATAATTAATCAAATGATCGTTACAACTCGGGATGATAACAAGCTTGTTACAAGGATCACTAGTGTATAATGTGTATATAATCGCCAAAAATTGCCGAGAGCTTTCAAGTGTGTAAGTGTGTTTGCTAATTGTTCTAATTCAAGCTTGTTATCCCCTTTAAAAATAGAAATAATCTAAATAACAAACTATCCGCTAAATGTGCAAGCTACCCACGACTTCTAAAACGGTCATTAAGCTATGCACGTGTAGAATATTGAGGGCATATTCCCCAAGAATATCGGCAAGACCAAGTCCCACTCGTTCATTCCTGCAAAACAAGCTTAAATACAATGGAAACAACCGTTAGTGTTAGGATAACAATGAGGATCCTGGATCCTTAATCCTGCAACGTCTTCTAAGGACCCTTAATTCAAACAGAATTGAGGATCCGTGATCCTGGCTGCACTTGTGGATCCGTGATCCTTGGGTTTAGAAAATCCATCCCTAACACTAACAGTTATAGTTTTTGTGCAAAAATTAAAATGCAGGAAAATAAAAAGCAGGATAACAAAGGCTTCATCCCCCAAACAGAGGTTCCCTCCACCTTTGTCATCCTACCTATTGTCTGAAGGATCAATGATCCTTAAACCTAAAGCTATTGTTCAGAGATTAATACAAACCATAATTTTTCAAAAATAAAAACACCATAAAAAACCTCAAACCCTAAAATAGTGGGCTCAGCTCAGGCCTCGTCTAAATTATCCTTCATTGCCCACTTCGGAAGCATCACCTTTAGCTGCACCAGCACCTCCTTCTCCACCTTCCTTCACCTCCTTGGCCCCACTTGGACCAGCCACCAGAGCCTTCACTTGTTCCGGTTTAGCATCACCGCCTACCTCGAGAAGAGTTTGCTTCTAGCCAGCAACATCCCAGGCAGACCGGTTAAAGCCAGGATCCATAGCCTCTTGGGCTATCTTGATCCTTGCTTGAATGATAGCACGAGTAGCACAGACTTTGGCCTCGTCAGTGGCCTCCATTTCAGCATTGTTAGCTTGTATCTCTGCCACCATGATCTGCTTCTCTAAGTTGTTGACCTCCTTCTCAAGCTGTGTGACCTTCTTGTCCTTAGCGGCGGCAAAGGAACGGAGATCAGCTAAGTTCTTCTCGGCTTCGGCTAGGCTTTTAACCTGAAGAGCCATAAGGCGAACAAACCTCTGCATATTACAAGATAGGAAAGTCAGGATTAGTGATCCTTCGCTAAAGTCAAGACTAATTATTAGGATCAAGGATCCTTACCTCAGTGACAAACTCATGGAATTGTTATTCAATTTGGAGGTTGTCCTCCTCAGGCTCAGAAGGCTTCTTCCTCTTGGATCCCGCCTTGGCTCTGGTGGTCATTATCTTCGGCTCCGGGTGGCTTTGGCCCTTGGCTAGCTCCTTCTTTATAGAATGAGGGGGATCATGCTATCAATGTTACCCAGGTCAAATTTGGAAGTTGACTTGCTAGTGGATCATGGAGTACCTATTCAGTCAACAAACAGATAAGTATTCTTAAACCTTTAGATCTATTTCAACACATAGTCACATTATATCAAAATATACAAGTACTTACTTGACATCGTGTAGGAAATGGAGGTGGTCTCTTCTAACTCCTTTATCATTAGCTTGAATGTATTGATGGTTGAAACCAAAGCCCAGAATGCAGTTCTGTGCCCGGTAACTCAGCAAGAGAAGCAAAGTTGTTCACTGCATGAAAATAAAGTTGAAGGATCAGTCAATAATGAAATAGTAACATTCTACAGTCTTTATCTAAGGATCCTTAATCTTACCCTTTAAGATCCACTTTTTTGGGAGACTAAAGGAATATAATCCCTTCTCACGAAAAAGAACTGATTCTTCCATGAGGTATCGTTTTGGTGGTCTTAAGGATTGGGAGTGGCTGATGGGGCTTGGCTTTAAACAAGAACCAATGGGATCCATGGGATACAAGGGAATACAGATGTGAGAGCTTAGAAAGATTAAAGTCTAATCCTTCATTGTTGATGATTTGCTCCATAGTGTATAATACCCTCCATAATATGTGCATTGCCTGACTATAGCACAGACTGATAAGGGTGAAGAATCGTTGGGTCAAGTCAGGGAATGGATACGTATAGCTAGGGGTGCAAACGAGCCGAGCCGAGCCGAGCTCGGCTCGAAGGTAATTTTTCAAGCTCGAGCTCGGCTCGGGCTCGACTCGTTTAGTATTTATTAATTAATTTTTATTAATTATAATTATTGTTATACATATAATTTCGTTATTTTTTTATATTTATATAATGGGTAAATATTATTATTTAAATATAGTTTAATATATTAATAAAATATATATAAAAAGAAAACTTAGTAAGGCTCGTGAGCCGGCTCGAGCTCGATAAGAGAAGCTCGGGCTCGTTTACTAAACGAGCTTGTTTTTAGGCTCGGGCTCGAGCTCGTTTAAGCTCGGCTCGTTCGAGATTTTTTTCGAGCTGAGCTCGAGTAGCTCGGCTCGTTTGCACCCCTAGGTATAGCCAATCTGAAAGGGCATGGCAGGGAAGCAGACCTAAATGGGTGAAACAGAGTCACCTTTGGTGGAAGAGTCAAAAGGACAAAGATTGTTTCCGGAGGGAAACAGGTAGACAAACGATCGACCTCATGATCGGTGAATTTGCACAACTTAGTGGAAGGATTCTTCAAAAGGTTTTGGCTCTATGGTGAACTATTGGTATCCTGACTCTTGCTTGGGGAGGATCGTGTAACCATCTTGGCCATGATCGGTTTGAGAAAGAAGAAAAGATTGAAAATAAAGGATAAAGAGAAAAGAGAATACCTGATTAGCTTCTAGAATGGGATATAAATGAGGAATTCTTCGTCTTAAATGGTTTTTCAAAACCATATATAGTCCCTATATATCGTGATGATTGTTATAGGCAATCCCGTCAGTGATGTCATCAGTTGTAACTCCTAGTTTCTTGAGTAACGGCTAGTCCTATTCCAACGAAAATATGTCAGATTTAATGTGTATCATATCCACCATATTTAGGGGCAATTGTTAGGGCATTGATTTTTAATACTATGGATCACGTATCCTTAGATCTAGCCTGGATCACTGATCCTTAAAGGATGGTGCAGGAAGTCTGGGAATCAATGATCCATATTATTACTTATATTGACTAACAATTGTTTCCTATGTTTTAACTTGTATTCGTAGGTACTTGACGAATTGGACTTGCTCCATGCTGGAATATCGATGAATATGCTCCAAATGGGCTTATGCATATTCGAGTATAGCCGTTATGGAGGAACATGGGATACTTGCACACTTTTCAGAGTGTTTGTTATCTAGTTATTTCCAATTTTATATGAGGATAATGAAGCTCATTTTACACACAATAACATACACGACAACACAACACTCACTCTCTCTCGCAACACTCAAACTGCAAACACTAGATTCTATTGTATTGAGCTTATTGTCTTCCGAAGTTGTATTGAATTATTAGTCACTTTTCAATATAGTTGGTGATCGGTAGTTTCCATCACCCGAGGTTTTTTGTGCCGGAGATCTCATAAGGATCAATGGCTTTTTCCTCGTACAAATATCTGTGTTCATTGTCATTCTTACTTTACAAATTGATTAGATTGTTGTTCATACACATAAGCACTCTATCTCACAATCAAAATTTGGTTACATTATCATTAAATTGATTTTTTCACCAAAACAATCATCATGATGTGATCATGACATCATCAATTGTATATCAATTATATGTTCTATATCGATGTCCTAATATAGTTATATATTGATATGTTGCTTGCATTATATCGATACAACACTATAATAAATATTTTAGTGCATTTTGATACAGCAAAATGTATATCAATATATACTATATCGATATAGAATATATTGATAGTTTATCATAGTGTATTGATATGCTGTTCTATATCGATGTATATCGATAGGTGTCCAGTGTGTCGATGTAAAACCTCTGTTGGTTTGGGTATAAATACTAGCAGATGTCTCTAGTTCATGGAGAGAGCACGGTTCAGAGAGTTTAGGGCAAAATTGTAAACCTTATAATGTTACTCTGCTAAAATCAATACTTGAGCTTTTATTGTTATATATTTCTTGTATTGATCGTGTTCTTGCTTCGATATGCATACAAACTTGGATTCCGCACTTGTTTGTGTGTTCAACAACAATGAATAGGTTTCTCTAAGATCCTCATTAGGGACCTACATAATGTTTGTTTGAAACCCCCCAAGTCGGAGACGATCAAATTCCAGTTGTGCCATGGTGTAATCATACATGCAGTTCAACTTCTCATCGATTAGAGGATTTGGATCATCAAACTCTTCCATAGGTATTGGGTTTGTAGCAGGTGGATGGTTTACAACAAGTGGAGTATTTGAAGTGGGTGGAGGGTTTGCAAGATGAGGATTTAAACGGAGTGAAGGCCTTTGTGCTGGTGGAGGGTTGACTGTCGTCGTCGGAGGGTTTACGAGATGAGGATTCAAACGGCGTGATCACCTGAGGTTCGCCTGTTTGCCTGCGCCACTTTGATTAGAAGCCCCACCCATAACTTCGGGTTACTTTGGTATTGGTAATGAATTGTGAAATGAGATATGAAAATGTGGAAAGAGATGTTGTATTTATATGGATTGGAAAAATAGCCATTTGAAATTAGCCATTGAAAAAGAGCTGTTAGATCAATAACCGTTAGAAAATATCGTCGTTGCCACATTAACCGGTTATTAAAATTAAGTAACTAATAAAAATAATTTATTATTTACGAGGTTTCTTATTATAATTTATTTAATAATAAAAATAATTGTACGTATTAATTAAAAAAATAAAAATAGATTATACAAATTAGGTATAGTTTAAATAAAATGAAAAGTAAATGACGAGATGGAGGTTTAAAGTGGATTATTGTTACAGGAAAAAGTGAAGGTTTGAAATTGTGGTGGTTTGAAATGATGTGGCATGCTCATTAGACCGTCTGTTGCGGAGTTGATCTATTATTGTAGATGCTCTGAGAGGGAGAGAACAGGACAAGATAAGAACTAAAAGCATTGATACCATATAAAATAATGTAAAACTAGAAGATTGACCCGCGCACGTTGCGTCGCGGCCAACGAAATTGACATGTTATTGATCAGATTCACATTTACAATGTGTTAAAGATGTTTTTGTCGGTTAAGTCTTTATTACTATCTTATACAAATAGGTTATTCACCAAATAAGCTCATACAATTAATGGTATCATAATTACTACGTTACATGACTTGTATCCATATAAATAACCTATCATATTAAGCTCCTCGTGTTGTGGCGAGGGCGTAAAACTGTGACAAATAGCACCAATGCAAAACTATAACCAATGACCACCAACATTGAAGTTGAGGCGTCTTAACGTAGAAAATTAGACCGACATACAAACATAGAAAATGATAACTAACTCGATTTAGGACTCGCGCGTTGTGACGAACTTACAGGAAAAATAGACGACGTAAACACACTGAACCACACACGTACGTTGCCCCATATTAACTCGCAAAATTTAGAACGAATCGTATACAAAACGTAAAATCGTTGAACCACACACACACATTGTGCCGTGTTAAGTCGCAAAATTTAGATCTAAACGTAAAGCGAAAAATTTTGCAAAATATGAAAAACATAGGGGATAAAAGTTGAAAGTAAAAAGGTTGTGAGGTTAAATTGAAAAAACTAAAAACTTTTGGGTTAAACTACAAAATCTAGTAGTTTTGGTTTTAAAGTGAAACATCAATTTTTTTTTTCTTTTTTTTTTTTTGAAAATCTCTCAAAACATGGGGTACAACACCCCAATGACTCAGTTTGTTGTAAATTTATATTATGTAAATAATAAAACCCTAAAAGAATATTGTGTAATTTTAATCAAGAGGTTATAAAAGTATAATGAGATAATCATAAACGAAAATTGAGCAAATATCTTTTAACAGTTTAAAAGCATTGATACCATATAAAATAATAAAACCCCTGAAGATTATTGTGTATTTTTAATCAAAAGGTTATAAAAGTGTAATGAGATAACCATAAAGGAAAATTGAGCAAATCATATCTTCTAATAGTTCTAACTATGATAAAAAATAATTGATTATATATATTGATTAATAATATATAATGAATAGTGTCTGTTTTGTTCTGTTTTTACTTTTTTTTGTTTTTTTTTTTTTTTTTGGTTTTATTATTTTTACCTTGGCTTTTAACATTGACACTTATAGCCTTTCAATTTTCTAAAAACTTTATAAAATGTCATTTTTACTCCCTGGAGTTTTATGTGCTTTCTTTTATTTGCGCGTCGTTATAAGTACAAATTGGGTTATGTTTCGACGTAGATCTTTTCATGAGTTTGTCAGGTCAAATATAATATGTTTTTATCGTTATAAATCCTGTTATATATGTTTTCAGTTGATCACTTGGTGTTATCAGTTCATGTATTTGTTTTATGTTTATCCTCGGTATTAGTCGTCGTTCGGTTAACGCGGTTTTACGCTCCTCACTGTTAACACGGTTTTACGGCCCCAACCCGCAATGCGGGGGCTTAAGAGTAGTTTGAATATATATTATCTTTTAACAATTTTCAGTACTAATAATTTATTTGTCACACCAATAACTGTTAGTATCGTTTTCTTTTGGCGTGGTTACGTTTGGTTTATGATTAACTAAAAAACAAGACCCAATTTTAAGGTTCGTCTTAAACCCTCGCGTTATCTATATTTGAGTTTATTGCATGTGTTCATAATTATCCGACAAGTACTGTTGATATTTCCTTTACATATTTTTATTAAAAAAATGCTTTGTTTACTACATTAATATTGCACGTAATAGGCATATATCTTTTTTATAACTTTCATGATACGTTTATTTGAAAAACTTCTAATGATAAAACAACTGGAAATAACTTCACGATACAAGAAATATTATAACTTATAACACGAATCAAACTTCTTAATAGGCTTCGAGTTTTCCTTTGAGTAAGGAATCCTGATTATTAGGGGCGTACATATGTAAGAAACAATTACACACTTTATTTTGCATTACAAATGTTCATGATCAAGATTTTTCTTGCACTGATTTTAGTGGTGGCGGGCACGGTAGTGGTGGCGGAGGGGGTGGTGGACATGGTTTTTCAACTGGTGGTGGCTTTGTAGTTGGTGGAGGATGCACTACTGGTGGGTGAGGTGGAGGTTTTGGGGTTGGTGGTGGAGGATATACTATAGGTGGATGAGGTGGAGGTTTAGTGGTTGGTGGTGGAGGATATACGATTGGTGGATGAGGTGGTGGTGATGGTTTTATCACTGGTGGTGGTGGTGATGCGTAGTGTGGAAAAAATGGTGGAAATGTTATAGGTGGTATTACCACCGGTGGAAACAAAGGAGGCGGTTTGACAATGGGTGGATGGACAAAGGGTGGTTTGACAATGGGTGGATGGACAAAGGGTGGTTTGAAAATGGGTGGATGGATAAAGGGTGGTTTCACAATTGGCGGATGAACAAATGGTGGTTTAACTATGGGTGGATGTACAAACGGCGGTTTTGGAACATAAGGCGGTTTAAGTATAGGTGGATGTACCAAGGGTGGTTTTCCAACAGGTGGATGTACTAATGGTGGCTTTGGAACATAAGGTGGTTTAACTATTGGTGGATGTACTACGGGTGGTTTTGGGATATACGGCGGTTTAACAATAGGTGGATGTACATAAGGTGGTTTAACAATTGGTGGATGTACTACGGGTGGTTTTGGGATATAAGGCGGTTTAACAACAGGTGGATGTACATAAGGTGGTTTAACAATCGGTGGATGTACGACGGGTGGTTTTGGAATATAAGGCGGTTTAACGACAGGTGGATGTACATATGGCGGTTTAACAATTGGTGGATGTACGACGGGGGGTTTTGGAAAATAAGGGGGTTTAACGATGGGTGGATGGACATAAGGTGGTTTAACTGTGGGTGGAGTGGTGGTTGGTGGTTTTGGAACATATGGTGGTGATGATTTTGGTGGTGGTTTGACAACAATTGGTGGGAAGTGTGGTGGCAATTGTGGTGGTTTAGTAGGTGGAGATGGTGGTTCACATGTTGGACAAGCAGTTGATATGATAAGGGTATCTAGGTTTATAAGTAAAACTACAAAAATAGCCCATTGAAGTTTTCCCATATTGGGCAAGAGTGTGTTGAGTGATTACTTGAAGGAAGGTTTCAAGCTTTTTTATACTTGCATGATCACTTCATGATTGAAGTATATTCAAAAAAGTTTGACCATTATAGTGTGTAAGCGATAATATCAAAAATAAGATCTTCTTAGGTCCATACACTTGTTTCAATCTTAAAAAATAATATATATTATATAAAAATTGTATTATGCATCGTTCTGTTCTCCAATGAAGTGTTGGATCCTCTCAAGTTAATGGTCCTAAATAATAAGATGACTTTTAAACTTCTCATATATAATTTATCTAATGAAACTCTTAGTTATGAATATCGTTTATAATTAACAAACACAATTAAGAAAGATGGAAAGGAATATGATAACAAGTTTAGATAAATGTTACAAAAGTAAAAAACTAAACAGAATAATAAAGAAGGAAGAATAGTTAAGGTCTTGTGTTTTTCTGTCTTAAGATATTGCCTGAAATAGAACACTCAAGATGTTACACTTCATATGTTTTTTTGAAAGATTTTGTGGGTGTAATGTAATCTTTGTTATCATGTGTTTTTCTGTCTTTAGATATTGTCGTACTTAGGTTTGTTTTGAAGTCATATCAATACAAAAATTGACGAATCATTTAATTATATTCAACGAAAACTATCAAACTGAATTAAGTAAAATACAACTGAAACGGTTAAAAATATAGACGATTTAAAACTAATAGAAACATTTTTTCCTCATTAATGCCTGTAAGACTATGGGGCATGGATTAGCTTCATCTTTTGAGGATGACCCTTTATGTCGCCCGTCACCAGTGGCGAAGCTTAAGATTTCCGACCGGGAGTCGAAAACGTATATACCTAAAAAAATTATAAAACCGGAGGTCGAAAACGCATATACCTAAAAAATTCTAACTAATGAGCGAAAAATTCTAACTAATGAGCCACTTCGAAGCGACGAAATTGATATCGCGATACGGACCTTGTTCTATAATCGAAAGGAATTTTGTTATAATTTCCTTCGAAACCATCGTCGGTTTTGCTGTTTCCTATATTTTTAAAATATAATAAAATTTGTATATTAAAAGTTTAAAATTTATATATCAAAAACATTAAAATTTATATATTTTTACATACCAACAATTGGGCATTTTTGACGTACTAATCCACGTCTTAGCTAACCCTCCTTCTCGATCTTTGACCATTGTTGCGCCTTCGGTCTTGAAGGTTGATCACCGGCACATAATCTTCAACCACATCTTGTACAGTTTGAGGCGATTCTACCGGTGGAAGTGAAGGTTGTGGTTGCAATGGAAATTGCGAGTTAAACGGGTTTCACATTAACATTTGTTGCATCGTTTGCATTTGGTTCATTTGAGCAAAAGCTTTGGGGCTATGTTGAAAACCCGGAAAAGAGAATTGTGATGCTGACCAAGTTGGAGCCATCGTCGGATAGTAGTTGGGTACTGAGAAAACGTTTGGGTTCGGGTTCGGGTTAGGGTTGTTTTGATTGTATGGATCCATGGTTAAAATTTTATAAAAAATGAAGAATTTTATAAAAATAGAGAGAGATGTTGGGTTGGATTGGTTTGAAAATGGGGTGAATTGTTTTTATTTATAGATAAAGTAAATATTTTTTTTTAAGAAAAGTAGCCGTTGAATGGCATGATTTTTGAAATTTTGGCCTGTCTTGGGCGTCGAGGACTTGCTGGAGAAGACAAGGACGGGCCTAGGGGCGGTGTGTAGGCCTGGTGCCGCATCGAGCCAGTCCTAGGCTGTCCCCCACACCGTTTAGTCTAACCGTAACACACTGGCAGGTGCTAAAAGAGAGGAGATTAAAAAAAAAGTGTGGCTGGAAACAAAACTATATATGTTGCGTAAGCCTTATCCAACACTCATGTCTCTACATCATGTGCATATCAAGTTCACGCTTTCTATTATTATTATAACTATTATTATAATTATAATTATAACTATTATTATAATTATAATTATAATTATAATTATAAGTATTAAAAGAAACTTGTGATAAACAGTAAACAAATTTTTATTTGTTATTATATTTTTTCTAGCTTTTAATTATTTTATTATATTAATTAAACGTATTTTGTTTTTGTATTATAACTTTTATCAAAGGGATATTTATATTGTTTTTGTATTATAACTTTTATCAAGGGGATATTTATAAATTTTTGAGTATGTAGTTACGATGTATCTATTTTTTTATCTACATTTAATATTTTTTTATATGTTGACATCATTTATCCTTTACATTATTTTAATAATATAAGTAATGCCTTATAAATTTTGATGCGACATTCTTATTTTTATTTATATTTCAATATAAGTTTTGTTTGAATCGAACGGGTAAAATATAATTGATTTTTTTTGTTTTTTATTGTGACGAAATGAACCAATACCGTGTGCACAACTTCGGTAGCAGTACAATTTCATGTAGATAGAGCATTTATAATGGAGTCTCCACCTACATCTATATAAAACACATCCTTTTCTAGATTTTATTACTTTTTTTAAAAACATCATACATCCAACTCTCTATCGTCATCTATTTCTTAATCAGAAAAACTTATTTTATTATTTTTTTCTCTTTACTACGCATTGACAATAACAATATAGAGGGTAGAATATGACCCTGTAAATATAGAGGTCTACTTTAGTTTCTTTAAATTTTTCTTTATTATAGAGATTTCAATGTGATGGAATTTTTGTTGTTTTCTCTATTATTTTCTTTATATAATATAGAATAGAGGCTCTAATGTGAATGCTTTTTTATGTTATAATAAGTGACTCAAATGAGTTTATTAAGCATATTGACTTCTTACTAATATACATTTTTAAAGTTAATTTACTTACCTATGTATGAGTTTAATCTCATTTTTTCAAGGGAAATTGGCCTGTAATAATCTCACTTAGACCTTATTGGCCATTAATAATCCCACCTTAGAATATTTCCCCCACCGGTCCCACCTTTCACCTATTTTTCCTACAACGGTCCCCCGTTAAAAAACTTAACGGAGTTAAGCTTTTTTTCCAAATTACAAACAGATTTTCTAGGGCTCTTGATTAGAACGACGATACGAGTCCATTTAAGTAAAACTTGCCTCGAAACGGTGCTCCAAACGATGAAAACGACGCTTCAATTCGGGTGTTTAAATTTCCAATTAACCAAAATCAAGTCACTTGGAACACTATTTCGAAGTAAGTTTTACATCAATGGACTCGTATCATCGTTCTGATCAAAAGCCCTAAAAAATCTATTTGTAATTTGGAAAAAGGCTTAACTCCGTTAAGTTTTTTAACGGGGGACCATTGTAGGAAAAATAGGTGAAAGGTGGGACTGATGGGGGGAATATTCTGAGGTGGGATTATTAATGGCCAATAAGGTATAGGTGAGATTATTACAGGCTAATTCCCCTTTTTTCAATAGTCAAGATTGAGAGGGTGGTAAAATCATTAACAATATGGAACAACAAATGACTACAAAAAACTAGAATCCGAACGAATTAGGATTTATCAAATATACACTGATTTGAATGAACCCTTGTGAGGGTTGTGAAGATAACTAAAAATTGAATTCGAAGTGAATATAATAGACGTGGAGAATAAATAAATTTGTGAAGTGAATGAGAGACCGAAATGCGAAGAACAATAGAATTGGGTTTACAGTGAAGGATTCAAATGAAAAAATAAATTGTAGAAATAAAAAACATAAGTTTTAAAACAATAGATATACTTCATTTCATATTTGTATTTAATGTTATTGTAAGACCATGTGTAGTGGTGAAGAATTATAATGCCCCCACCATGGGGCATTATCCGACACGTGTCATCCCAGTCAGCATGGGGCATTATAGCAAAAGTGGTGTAGTGGACATAATGCCTAATAATGCCCCTTCCAATTATTAAAAAGGATTAAAAAAAAAAAAAAAAAACCTTATTCATAGTCATACACTAATATGTTTTCCCATTGGTTAGTCAAAGATCAACCCTCATCCCTTTGTACACTTTGAGCGTTTTAAAGAAAACGCCGAACGAAATTTTTTTCCAAAATTTTGAAAAGTAACGCCCCATGTAATGGTGGGGTGGGCGTCATAGGGCGTTTTTTTTGAATTTTTTTTTAAAGAAAACGCCCCACTACACATGGTCTAAGGTCATGTGGTTATTTATAACTTTAATTAATTTATTGTATTCCTTTAAATTAGCTAACTAATTATATTTATAACTCATTTTTAAAATATATTCCTTCAAGACAACCTAATTTATGTTGAAGAACAACTTTCAATATATATATATAGGATTAGGTTCAAGGGTGAACACTAGTGTAGTTTGCGAACTGAGCGAACTAATCCTGGCCATACATGTGTGTAGATCAATGGCTAGGATTTGATGATGAGATACACTAGTGTATTTTACGATTTGATGATTAAATCCTAGCCATCCACGTGTGTAAATCAATGGCCAAGATTTGTTCACTCAGTTCGCAAATACATTATATATATACACACACGATAAGTTTTGATATGTGTAGAAAAAAATTTAAAATAGGTAAGATAAAGTGTTTTTTACCTAATTACTGAGAGAAAAAACAAATAATGAGAGGACTTATAAACATGGGCGGATCCAGGGGTTGTTTTGAGGGGTCACGAGAATCCCCTGGATTTGAAAAATAAATAGAAAAAAAATTAGTGAAACCTTGTATGATTTGTAAAAAAAAAAATACTGAGAATCTATCAAGAGAAACCCTGTGCAAAATAAAATCTTGCATTCGCCACTGGTTATAACTTATTTATAGTTTTACTATTGTGTAATTTATTCTCACATTAAGTTCCCTCTCACACGATCTTCCCATTGATTTAGGCTATTGGTGTGGGGCGTGGACAGAGGGAGGGCAAGCCCATCCACGCTTCAAACACCACTCCGCAACAAAGGCCGGCTGGCGTTGCCCCTTGGGGCGGCATAATTTTCATGCGCATGGAGTTTTGTGGGTTGTTGATTTGGGGTTTGAGAGATAAATTTTGTGAGGTTCAACTAATCACTGATTTAATAAATCATTTAATTTATAAAAATAATATGCCCCGTTTCTTTGCACACCACTCCACTCCATGTGTTTTGAAAGGCAAAGCCTCCACTACCTAGACGAGTTACATGTCACAAGATTTTGCCCCTTACCTCGTCCACCACATTGGGTAGTCATATATTATCCCAAAAGGCTCTTTGTTAAAGTTCGTATGAATTCCATGGAGTAGGATTTATAATTTGTGGAAGATATTTATTGGGATTCATTTCATTCTAGTTTTTTTTAATTAATATTATTTAAAAAACCGATTAAAAATAATCTTCTATACTATATAATAAAAGAAACCATTTTTGGGACACTTGTCATCATATTAGACCATGTTTTATAGATAAGTATTAGTTTAGTTTAATCTTTTTCTAATTAATTATATATAATCCTCCTACTAAATATTATTTAGTTTAATTTCTAATGGATAATTATTATATAGTTTAATCTTCTTCTCATTTATAATATTATTTATTTAACTAACAAAGTAAATTACGATTTTGGCCCCTGTGATTATATCACTTTTACTCTTTTAGCCCAAAAAGAATTTTTAACATCTGAACCCCCAACGTTTTTTTTCTAATCTTTTTGGCCTCTAACGTCTTTTTTCTAACCCTTTTGGCCCATAACATTTAATGGATGGGGTTAGTGTTAGGGGCCAAAAGGGTTAGAAAAAAAGACTTTGGGGGCTCAGATGTTAAAAAATTCTTTTTTTTGGCTAAAAAGGTAAAAGTGAAATAACCACAGGGGTCAAAACATTAATTTACTCTAACTAATATTATTTATCATTTATACATTTACGGAGTTTTAAATAATGGGTTAAATTTATTGAGACTTTGTTAACAAATTTTGCTACAACAAAATAATCTATTTATATCAATATAAATTTTTATCTATTTATATAATAAAACATCAATGTGTGACACATTGCGTTCATTGAAGGTATTTATTTTATGATTTTCTCGCCTCACTTCCAAACTTATCTTATATTAATTAAATAAATAAAAGAATGATGAGCTAATATTAAATTTTATCCTACTTTAAATTTCAAATACCATTCTTCTATTTTTTTAATAACCGAAATTGTAAATTATTAATTTAAAACATTTTAAATAAAACAAATTATTTATCACGAAAACCAAACTTTGTATTAATATATTAAATATTTTTATTTTCACTATACAAAATTACATTGACTAACTTTTTTATTATTTGGTACATAAAATTACATTTATTTAATTCGTGTAATAAATGAGGTTCTTTAAAGATATATTATTTTATTATTTGATAAACAATATTACATTTATTCAACCCATGTAATATATGTGGTTTTATAAATATTTTTTTATTTGGTATATAAAATTACATTAAATCAACCCGTACAATATGGTTCTTATATATATAACTTTTTATTATTTAATATATAAAATTATATTTATTCAACCCGTGCAATAAAGGAAGTTTTTAAAAATATAATGTTTTATTATTTAGTATATAAATTTATTTACTCAACCCGTGTAATACACGGGGTTATAATCTAGTTTATATATAAATTCATAAGGTAAAGATCCGATACAAACCATACTACTTATAAAAATTATGAAACATATTTGGACCATCTAAATATTTAAGATATCATTGATTAAACATTAACCCTTACTATTTTTTTTTGAACGGCAAGGATGACGTGCCAACCATTGTGACACTGGGCGATATGGCCAAGGTCGACTACTCGACCGCCACCAACCTCTTGGCTCTCCCAGATGCGTGGAAACCCGACCTCCACCCGCCCGAAGGCACGAAGTGGAATAATTGGTAAAACCTCGCCTCTCATTCAAGACGAACCGGTGCCACCCGTATCCGCCCTTCACCTTGATGCTGCAGAAAATAATGGGAAGAGTAGGAGTCGAACCTGGATCACAAGGAACACTAAATCTTTCCACAACCACTACACCACTACCCCATTGGCATTAACCCTTACTATTAGTTGTGTCAATTAGTAGTTTTTAAGGGTATTTTAGTAATTGTGTTAATTTGATTAAATAAAAAGATTAAAACTAAAATTTTGTTATGTTGACCCTTTCAACTAGTTTCACCAATATATTTAAATATAAAATAACTTTTATATACTTTATTATTTTCCTAAAAAATACATCATAAAATTGAGCATTAATTATTCTTTAATATGAATATCATATTGCTATATTTTTTTAAACAAAATGACATTTTTAAAAAGTAATCAAGTAGCACTCAAAACTATTTGTGTTGGTTAGATGGTGCTGGTTATGTCAGTGCTACCTTCAAACTTGTTTTATTCTCATTTTATTTATGCTAATTTCGAAGTATATTTCTTGGTTTCAATATTGTCTGTGTTAATTTCGAACGTGATAGTGTTGGTTCGGTTTGTTCTAATCATCACATCAACATAATCAACTAAAATTGTTGATTACATTTGTTAGCATAAAGTGTAATTTACATGTATAATCATCACAACTATAAAAAACAAATATATTTTGATAATTAGAACAACTATGTTTATGTAATCAGCACATCAACTATATTAGGTTTTTGTTCTTCTTTAAGCGTAATATGATTTTAATGAAACCTAAATGTATTTGGTTAAAATGGATGTCATAAAACAATTTTAGACTGCAGGTTGTGTTATTGGGAGAGGGATCGGGAGCCAACGTGGAGCCTTTCCTCACCGAGTAACACCCCCTGGCCCTCCTGTCGGTGAGCTCGGGGACTCACCCCGTCTACCTCGAAATGCTTCTCTCCCTGTTAATATTATTGGATGGGATGGATGGGGAGACCATTTCTTCTTGATGGGGGTGGGGGGGAGGAATGGAAAGAAGAAGGTGTTGAGGTGGAGGTGATATGGAGGTGGGGGAAAAGGGAACCATACCCTATAGTCTTAGGAAATGATACTATAATATGTTTCATTGATTAAAAAAAAAGGTATAATAAAAGGTATGAAATAAGGAATTTAAAAATGTTTTCGTTGAAACTGATAATCGAATATTTCATTTCAATTTGTTGATGATCATTCATGTATGATTTGTTTTATTAATTTAGAAGAACATAATTTAAAGCATAAATATAGGAATTACTAAAACAAAACACTTTGGTTATTACAATAAGGGTGTACGGGGTGGGTTAGGCAAAGGAAGCGGCATAATCTTTTGCCGCATGATATACCCATCGCCAACACAAGTATGCCGCTCGGTAAAGCTCAGGGGAGGAGGAATGCAGGGAAAGATTGCCGCATGCGGCAAAGTAGAGGGATAGGGGTAAGTTGTGGGGCTCAGTTCTTCTCAACCAATCATCATTTTTTTTAAAAAAAATGGTTTGGGGGAAACCACCCTTTTGTTTTTGGGCAAGAGAGAAGAATAAGAGAGGAAATGACATGGCACAATATGATTGTGTGGGTGAAAAGTTTGCCCCATCTCAATAGACATGCACCCCTTACACCCTAATCCCTTTGAAACTTAGGTGTTGTTTGTTTTTGCAGACATAAACTGTCTGCAAGCTGATTTCATATGTTCTCATGTCTGCAACGGAAGATGTGGTCTGAAGCTCCGCAAGCTGAAAATATAAGACTGTTTTTTTTTATAAAGTGATAATGTCTGCACAAACTTTGTTTATGCAAATACTTCCCCCTCATCCCTTTCATTTTAAACCCTAGCACACCAAACACTCTCTGCCTTCTCTCTATATTCCGGCGACCGGAGCCATTTTTCCGGCCAATAGGCACCGGTTTTCCGGCCAGCCACACCCACCAAACCTCCCCTTTTCTTGTACCCTCTCACACACACGTAGACTAGAGAGATCCAAAGAGACCGAGTTCATGAGAGAGAAGGAGATCGGAGAGAGAGAGATCAGAAGAGGGAGAGATCGGGAGATAGAGAGAGACGGCAGAGACAGATAGAGACGCAACGGTGGTGAAGGACGATCGAGCCGTCCCTCCGGCGACCCGAAAAGCCGCGACGGCAGCAGAGAGTGATTAGGCGGTGGGTGAAGGGGCGGTGGGGTTTGGTGGCGGAAGAGAGGAAGAAAGGGTTTTGTGAAGATGTTTGAAGTAAGGGTTCCATAGCTTTTTTTTAAGATAAAAGAAGACATTTTTAGATCTGTTAAAAAAAAAAAAAACAGTCTTCAAAGGTAATGTCTGTACGCCTGCAAACATAAGCTCCTTGAAGATGTTAGAAGAAAAAACAAGCACCCATTAGTCATTAAATTATCCATATAACAACAAACTAGTGGTTCTCACACTTTTTTTAAGGTTTGTATATAACTAGATGATGTCCCGCCCGCGTTGCGGGGCGATGACCAAATAATTGTCAACCAATTAAAAAAACAGTACTATAGTTTGGCTAGAAAGGAAAAGTAAAAAGAGTGTTAGGCAACTTCTTAACACGATTTTTAGCTGGGGGCAAAGTTATATTTTTATTTTTACTTAAGGGAAAAACCGAATTTTTTCCCCAAGGGTAAAATCCTAATTTTACCTAGGGGAAACCATATTTTTATTTTGCACTGGGGGCAAAAATGTAATTTTGAATTGAGGATGATATCGTAATTTTGAATCGAGGGGAAAATCGTAAATTTTAGCTGGGGCAAAAGCATAATTTTATTTTGAACTGGGGGTAAAGACGTAATTTTAAACTGGGGGAAAAACCGTAATTTTAAAGTGGGTATAAAATAATCAACTTGTGTAAAATCGTAATTTTGAGCCGAGGGGACAAATTTTATTTTGAACTGGGGCGAAAACGTAATTTTTGCTGAGGGTAAAAGCGTTATTTTTTTACCAAGGGCGAATTGGCATTTTTTAGATCGGGGCGAAAGGGTAAATGTATTTTGAAGTTGGGGCATAACCATGTTACTGCCGCCATTTTTTGCCAATAACCGAAGAAAACTACTCCCCTCCACGTAAATGTATATGTAGGAAATTTCACTTTTTAGAGCATTCACATCCATTCCATCATATTTTCACCCTAAATTATACTAAAAAAAACACTACATTTTCTCTCTTCTTAAATAATATTTTTTATACCTTTATCATTACCTTTTCTCTCTCATCCACTCACAGCCAATTTCAAAATATATTAAAAAATTATAGGGGGTGAACAGTGTCCCCCTAAATATACAGATGAACAGTAACATTTTCTCTCTCCTTCACTCACAACCACTTTTTATACTTTTTAAATTATACAAACTTTACACACATAATTTGATGGCATGGATGTGTATGCTCTTAAATTCATATTCACGAAATCATGCACGATATTTGGCTACATTCCTCACTCTCTACATCTAGCATATTTGCACCAAGTAATATTATTACTTGTTGATGCAACAAATAATAGACCAAGGATAGTAGCTGGGCTGGTTAGGCAAAAGGGTTGAAGGGTTCAACTTTGCCTAACGCAGGTCGTGGGGTCCCCCCACGTTTGCAAGACGTGGAGAGAGGTTCACTAGATTGTTTTTGTTGTTTGCTGAAGATCCTCCTCTGAAGTATGTTTAGATTCGGATGTATGAGCAAAAGGAATGTGTGTGTTGAATGTGAAAGTAAGTGACTTGCATGGAGCAAGTACTCGAGAGCAATGATCAGAGATTCTCCAAGAATCAGGGCTGATCGGAATGTCCTGCTTAGTAAATGAAGTGTCTAATTTATAGGAGAAGACATCACTCAAAGAGGAATGCATTTGACTAGTGACCATGCTTGCAGTGGGGGACTTACCCTTTCAGGGGTTGAAGCCTTTTAACCCTCGGATAAAAGAGTGTGCTCTGTGGACCTGCGTCACTTTTGCGGCTGGTGAGTTGGTGAAGCAATGCAGAGACGTGACCTTTTACTGTTCCCGTATTGCTTTATCTGAACTTCCCAGGTTTTTAACCTTTGAACCATTTTTCCTTTTGGGCATTCATGTATTTAAGTCATTTATATTTGGTCTTGGGCTACCCCCGTCATCAGCCCCCCAAGTCAGAGGTTTTTGGGAAATGAGTTTAAAGACTTCTAACTTTTATACATGTATTTTGCTGCCTAAAAGCTTCAAGGGTTCAAGGCTTGAAGGGTTAGAAACGGTTGAGTTTTTGAATTTTGAATTTTGACAAGACAGTTGACATGACTTGTGGCAGTTTGTCAGGCGGCGGTTTTAATTCTATCGCCTAATTATATTTCTTTCTATCTCATTAATTTACATATATTTTAACAGAAGAACATCACTTGCTCCCTTTTTTTCCTCAAGTTTTCCCCCTTTTCGAAACAGGTTAGTTTCACTTTGCTTATTTTCTGTTTAATTTCTCATATCATTGGTGCTCGTAAGGATTTGGCAAAATCGTTTTCTCGAATGACCCAAGAGGAAGTCGATTTTTTTGTATGGAGTGGGGAATAGGGACGAAGTTTAAACCGGTTGCACCGGATTGTGTTAAGTCTATCGATCGATGTCCCCCTAGTTCAATCGCTTTGTATTGTCGACATTTTGAGTTTTCAAATCTTCGTCATCTGTTTTCAAACTTTGTTTTGAATATCTTGGAATATTATCGCATATCTTTTGGTCAAGTTCACCCTCTTGGAATGGCTAGGGTTTTACATTTTGAAATTTTGTGTCGGGCTTCCGGGTATGATCCAACTCTTTTATCATTCCGTTGTTTTTTTCCGATTGGCTAAGAATGGTGATTGGTTTACCTTCGAGACCACTCAAGTTGATACCTGCTTGATTTCGTCCATGGTTTCTACACTTGGGGTCTGGAAAGACCGGTTTTTCTGGGTGTCGGAGGAGATTGTTCCTTTTAAACTTGTTTGGAGACACCCGGATGCCGTTTTGAACGAACCTGAGCCTTCTGCTTCTGATATAAATACTCGTTCTTTAGAAACTCTTAGGGAGTGTCCTTCACGACTTCGTCCCTTTCCTGAGCATTTATTGGTGTTGTTGGGTCTTAGTAAAGTGTGGGAAAAGGCCAATCGGGATCCGGTGCTCATTAGAGATGGGAAGTGTATGCATTTATTCTTCTCGTGTTCTTTTGTTCCCATTTCTTTGTTTGTTTATGTGTTTTTATGTTTGTTTTGCAGTTATGTCTGCACTTGACTTTATCAAAAGTGATGATACCTCCGACGTTGCCTTTGATGATGTTGCTGCTACTCCGGGTGAGGATGCAGTTGTTAGGGGTTCTGATTATAGGTTTGAGGGTTCTGGGTATGTAAATGTCCCCAATGTCAAAGGTTTTACCAAGGCTACTGCTTCCAAGGGTTCCACTCGTCGTTCACAACGCCGTCTGAAAGGTGTTGATCAGCCCTCTGGTTCAGAGCCTATCGATGTTAGTGATGACATTGAAGTATCAGCAGATCAAGCTATTGATGTCAGCAAGGGTAAGGAGAAGGAGTTGATTGTTTCAAGCAAAAAGAAGAAGTTAGTTAAGAAAGGTAGCACTCCTGTTATTCAAGGTTCGTCAGTCAAAAGCGTTGAGAGCTTCGAAGGTTCAGAGGGTCAGGAGGTTTATGTTCCTAACTGGGGGTTAAAGTTGGAGATAGTTTCAAAGACCCGGCTGTTTGTGCTGAAACCTTAACTCATTTCACTCCTCCCGGTGTTCGAAGCGCTATATCTGAGATGTATGCTAATCATCTTATTTCTACGATGATGCTGAATTCCTGCAACCTTTCGGCCCTGTTGGCTGAAGGTGTTACTCGTTTTGCCAAAGGCATGCAGGAATACGAGGAGGCCTCTAAGAAGAAAGAAAAGATGAAAGCTTCGATTGCCGCTATGAAGAAGAGGATTGATAGTTTTTCTGAAAAGGAGCTGGCTTGGGTCAAGAAAGTGGGTGAGTTGACGAGAAGACACGAGATTGAGATGAATGATCTCAAAAAGGGTTTCGAAGCTGACCGATTGAAGCTGAAATCTGATAGGGAGGCCTTGATTGTTCAACAGAAGGCTTTTGATGAAGAAAAAGATGGTTTGAAGGCTTTGGTTTCCTAAGCTACTAGTGGCTTATTGAGCAGGGTTTTCATCAGGTTGTTACCTATCTGCTTCACTCTAAAGAGTTTAATTCTGCTCTTGGTGAAGTTTACACTAAACTGCTCAATCTGGGAAAACATCAAGGTCTTATTGCGGGTTATAAGCTTCATGAGTCTGGCCATCCTTTGGAAAAATCTCCTTTGTACCGTCCTGAGGCTTCCGATATCTTCAAGGGTTCCGTTGAGCAAATGGAGAGGCTAACATATCTGTATGTGAGCCAGGTTGCTTCTTGCTAGGGTAAGCCCCTCTCCGTCTTGCAGGAACTAAAGCCGGATGGTCTCAATGAGAAGGTATGTGTCGAAGTTCTTAGCTCTCTTTCAAGGAAACGTTCCTACTCAGGAGATAGCGAAGATACCTTTTCTGGAGAACTTGATGCTCCTAAGGATGCCAGCTTAGAGGGTTCAGCTGTTGGCGGTGAGGGCTCGAAGGCTAAGAAGTTCAAGAAGACTAAGAAGACCAAAGGTAACAGTTCTGGGGCTTCTAAGCCTTCTACTGATGCATGATATTCGTAGCTTTCTTAGCACTTTTTAAAACAATTTGTGGTTTGTAATGTTAATCTTCAAACAATATTATGTTTTGCAGGAACCCTTAAGGTTCCTGTTATGTGGTTGTGTTTTAGGCCTGTATGGCCGTTTGAACAATTTCTGAACTTACAAGTCACTAGGACTTGATTTAACTTATGTTTGGATGGTTGAAATTCTTTCAAGGCTTTCTTTGCTATGATAGTCTGTTTAACTACTTTCTTTGTGTTGTGTTTTTTATACTTGTGCCTTTTTTGTTGAGGTAGCTTGGTTGGCTTCAAGCTTTTAAGCTTTTTGGCTATCTCGTATGTAGATTGAAGCCTTTAGGGGTTTGAGTTGTCACGTATGCAGCTTAAAGCCTTTAAGGCTTCTTGAATTTGTGAATTTGCTTGGTTTGTATCCTTGAGTTTTTATAACTTTTTGTTCAAGTTGTTGCATTGTTCCTTAGGTTATTTCTTTTTTCTTGTAGCTTTGCCTTTGTCGAGTGTGTGTTGTCTTTATGTTTTTTATACCTTAAAGGGTTCAGTGCTGCAGTCACTTAGCCTTGGCATTTTTAACAAGAAGACATAGCACCTATCCTATTCATCATTTTCCTGTTTTTATTTGATTCCGTAAGCCTGTTTGTTTGTTATCTTTCTAAGGTTTAAGGAACATTTGGTGTAGGCTGTTCAAACCCGTCTATGAGACACTTTTGTTTTTGATGATAAGTCTCATGGAGTTGTATTGATTTAGGAACTCACCCCTTATATAGGTCCATTCAACCCTTGAACCTATTGAGCGATGTGTCCTGGGAGCTCATCCCTTACATGGCCCTTGCCATGGAGTTTTTTTGATAGGTTCTCAACCTGATTTTAGGATAGAAACACAAATTTGATAAAACGACTTCATTCATTCAAGAGATATTGTTTTTACAAAAGGTGTTCATAGTGCAACTCTTGAAATGTAACTTGTGAAATACAAACCAATCTTTCCCATTTAGACATGGAACCTTTTCAAGGTTTTTCCATTCCAGTGCCTTGGAAGCCTTTTACCCTCCGAGTCTGCTAGCTTGTAAGTGTCACACCCCGGCCGCGTATAACATGCAACCGCGGCGGAAACACCGGGGAGTGTTGGGACATAATTTATTTGTTTCATAACCATGGAAATCAAAGTTACATTTTATTTATTAAACAAGCGTAATACATTGTCTTAAACAGGAAAACAAAGAGTTCGTGACATAATTAAACTAGTCTATCTTTATTTTTAGTCTCTAAGGCACAGGTCCGCCCTAGTGTCACCATTGTCATCCTACACGATGGCTCCTGAAAACACATGTGAAAGTAGGTACGTCAGCATAAAAATGCCTGTGAGATACATAGGTTTTGTGAAAATGGGATTCATGACTTGAGTTTAAAGAAAACGTTTAATAACAGTTAGTCATGAACCTTGTAAATTGCTTTGTTTTTAAATCGTTTGAAAAACGACAAGTTCAGATGATATGTATAAATAAAGTGTAAGGTTAAATGTATAACCTAGTAAAATGAATTTGTATAAGATAAGTTGTTTGTAAAAATAATGTCTTGTGAAGAATATGTTATTTGTGTAAAACGCAATATGTCTAAGCAGAAATGCTTTAGATAACGCCACGGTATGTAATATCATACAAACACTTATATATAGGAAGTACCAGCGGCGTATCCACCATGTTTGTATCATATTACATATGCCACGTTACTCAAACCATTTACCCAAACCAACCACTATGTAAATTGTTCATGTATAAATCAGTTGTCAAGTGATATTGTGTAAACCATATCGTAATGTCTATGTTCAATGCAAACCACCAAATGTATATATCAATGTCAACATGTTTATGTTTAATGTAAATCATGTAATGTGTATCCCAAAATATATCATGTATGGTAAGTGAAATGTATCGAATAAACCATATGTAAAATGCACAAAAACAAGGCATTGAAGTAAAACATGGTTTAAATCAACGTTATGTTTTGTGGAACAAATGCATGCTATACAGATAAAAACATTTATGCGGTATTGTGAAAATGCATACATTCAAGCCTTGAGACTGTGGCGATAAACCCTTAAACAAATTAAAGGTTTATCTAAGTTATGTATATCGAATTCGGTCATTCCTTCCAATCCAAACAAACCCAGGATTTCAGGAACGGGAGTTGTCAATTCCTATGGTACCACTACCTACTAACGAATGGCGTAGCTAATGTTAATGAATGTATTGTTCCATGTTAAACAAACCAAATGTCATACCAAAATGAAAGCATGTGATGTAAACAATTGTACTAAGTATGCACACAATGGGCATAAATAGCATGAAATGTAATGTGAAACAATGTACTAAGTACGCACACAATGGGCATACATAGCATGAAATGTAATGTAAAGCAATGTACTAAGTACGCACACAATGGGCATACATAGCATGAAATGTAATGTAAAGCAATGTACAATAATGTACTAACGAACATAGCATGTATATGATGTGAAAACATGGAAAGCATGAAAGTAACAAGTAGGCACATGTGTTTCACCCCAAAACAGTTTAGAAAACAGTAAAAGATGGGGTTCAATGTACTCACCTGAGATTGCTTTGAAGTTCTTGTGTAAAAATCACACAATGCTAGTGATCACGGAATATCAAACGGCACCTAATAGGTAGCTATGTTAATATACCGGACCAAAATCGGAAGGATCGGATAGTATGCGGGTTCGTAAACCAAACGAGTATAGAGACTCGTGAAATATGGTTTAACAAAGCCTACATACTAAAATGAAACCTAACCTAAGTGCTTACGGCCCATTACGACCCGTTTAGGTAGCTTATGCTACATTAACGCGTCGTTCGCGTAGAACGCGTTTGGAACGCCTAACATCATGACCACAAGGTATAACCTCGGAAGGTTACAGCTATGGTCACCTAATGTGTTTGGCCGGATCCTAATGATCGACCAAATGGGTCGGGTTCGAAAGTATAAGCGATGGTTTAGATCGCTTACCTTACGACCCTATATAAGTACTATACTAAAAGTGACGAGCTAAGCATGTTAGAACATGCTTAACTAAGTTTAGAAAACAGGTTTGGCATCAAAACAAACGGATTTGATGCTCACGAGTAGTTTGGTTACAAAATACGCAAGAATGCGCATTTTGGCCGAAACTACGACTCGTCACTGAGCCTAGATAACGTGGTAATCAGTAGGTATAGTCGCCATGGACTATAACCATCGTGATCACGCTCACGTTATGAAGTTCCAATGAACTTCGTGTTGACCATAGGCTGGTCAACGCAGAAAGTCAAACAAAGTTTGACTTTAGCACAAGAAAGCGATTAAAAGAACGAAAGAACACTTACGAAGGGTCCCCGAATGCTAATCTAGATCAAAATAGCTCAGGTATGAAACAAAGGTTTCAACTTAGAGCTTTAGATCAGATTTTGTGGGTTTTAACACAAATGGGTGGGGGGTATTTATAGGAAAAGTAAAGCCGTTAGGATCGTTTCTTGAATATCGTGCCACGATCTTATGCGTACACTTGTCAAGATGTTGTGGTGGCTCAAAATGACCCTTAACTCCTGAGATTGTGAAAGGGCATTGCCCTTTGGGGTGTTTGAAAGGCCAATCTTCAGCCAAAAACAAGTTTCTGCATCTGCAGGGGCCACGCAGCCCGCGTCAGCATATAGACAAAACTCAGGCGGGCCGCCTGGGCATGTCTGATCTGCACAAACTTTCAGAAATGGCAGTTTTGGTCCCTGTTGCATGTTTAAGCCATTTCCGACACTTCTAAGGCCCGTAAAGCCAACTTTAAGGCCCTAAAATGATGCCTAAACATTGTGGACATGAAACATGCTAAAAAATATGTCGGATGTTGGTTCGTTTGGCCGTACGATCGCGATGTTCGGTTAATTACGACGAAATGCGCATAAGCGCGAAAAATGATCCAAATTGCGTGACGAATGGATTTTTCTCATGCCCAACACTAAGGCATAATATAAGGACGCTTACATAAATTTTTGGATGTCCGGATGTATTCAGAATGTAAGTTATGCGCGAAAGTGCAAACTTGTGCACTTTTTGACACTTTTAGTCCCTGAATGACCCAAAAGTTTATTTTAGCACACCGAACCTCTCAAAGCCTATTTCTAAGCTATGTAAAGGATACTTAAGGTGTGTTTAACTTATGGTCATGTTCCGGAATGTTTGTTACAGTTCAAATTGGCATACTTTCGCAGTTTGTCAAGTTTAGTCCCTGTAAGCGAATTAACTTGTTTTTGCCATACCAAAGCCTTCAAAACTTATTTCTAAGTTATGTAAAGGTTATTTAAGGTATGTTGAGTATATGTTGATGTTCCGGAGTATTTTTCGCATTAAACTGAGTACGTTTACGCATCAGTTTGCGTATAACTCTCCAGAAAGCGATGTAGAGTTTGAAATTGAACAAAAGTCAAAACAAGAAAAATGTAAAACACAACCAAACAAACATTGGGATCAAATAACATTGTTTTATTGATAACTGAACTGTTCACAATGATTACAAGCACAAATGTTACAGTCTCCCCTACTTGTGGAAATTTCGTCCCGAAATTTATTTAGAGGAAACTCGTGGAAAAAGATGCGGATATTTTGCCTTCATTTGATCTTTGCGTTCCCAAGTAAACTCGGGTCCACGTTTAGATTCCCAGCGAACCTTGACCAAAGGAATGCGCTTGCGTTTAAGCCACTTGACTTCACGTTCCATGATTTCCACCGGTTTTTGTAGGATCGTGCGACGACCTAAATGAGTCGATTTGAAGAGCTCTTGTATGTTTCAGAGGCGGAATACTAAGAAACACACTTCAAAACAGCCTGAAATACACTCTAAATCTCTTTTCTATTGATATAACAATGAATACAATCAGAAAGATAACCGGCAGCACCTCGGTATCAAGTTTCACAATCGTTACAAATGAAACCGTTTGGAATCTATTTATAGTGATACCTGGCCGTTTGAAACATGCTTCAAACGACCAGCCTTCAAACGGCCAGCCTTCAAACGGCTGCAACATTCAAACGGACAGGCTTCATTCAAACGGCCAGATTTGACTTTTCTTGATTTCTTGACCAATCTGATCTGTAATGAACCCGAGACTCGACATAAGACGAAGACGACAGATGACTGCACCAACAGACTCCCCCTCAGATGTTGACGAGTCTTAAAGGTCGAGTCTTCATAATCTTCAGTCTTTATCAGTCCTCTGAGCTTTTCTCTCTCGCTGTCTTCAGACTCCCCCTCTCAATTTGCTGGTATTCTTTTGTTCTTCAGCAATATCTTTAGGATCGTTGCCTGGTCTTCACAAAATCAGAATCGATCAACCTGGCTTTCCTGCACATTCTTAACCCAGAAATAAATCTCTAATTTTATCACTTTATATGCACCAACACTTGACTCCCTCTCATGTGCATCAATTAACACTCACCATTAAATTTTCTGTGATGAACCACTTAGGAAGATCAGATTATGAAGAACATTTAATCTCACACAAACACTTTCCCTCAAATATTGCTCATCATGTTTATCACTTGGAATTTTGATAATCAGCTTTTCAACATCAGTTTGTCGAAAATATTTTTGAATTTTTTAAAAAATTTATGCTAAAACACACACAAAATCTTTTTGAATTTTTCAATGTAAAGAAATGAAATGCAAACAATGAAATATTTACAAACAAATTTTTGTGAGTTCGTGTAAGAGGATCATATCAGTTTTTGAGACATGTCACTAACACCGTTAAGCTGTATTACATTTTCAGTTCTAAACAATTTACCTAGATTGTCAGTATATCGGTCCACTGAAATTTTCACATAAAGTTCAACTGATCCGAGATACGATATTAATGTTTTAAGAACTAACTTATCCATGTGTCCCACTACTTGAATATACTCCCGTATCCAGATCCCAATATTCAGTCTTACAGGTGAGTATACCACAGCTGATATCTGTAAGGGGTTAGGTGCGAAACCATGAGAGCTCAGGTCAGAACTTCCGTTCAGCAGAGAGATGACAACTCGACTTTTGGTGTGTCCCCTTTAGAGGATCTTTTAATTTCAACAGCAGCGACTATCAATTTTATTGTTTCATCAGCTTGCTGAGGGCGATGCTTTTTCAAGCTTCGCGGAAAGCATTATCCGGGGACTAGGTCAGTACTTCCATACAGCAGAAGTCCCGGGATAATACCCCAGATATCACTGAGCATAAAGACCTAGTATCTCAGAATAAGGGACCTTTCAAACAAGATTTCAGGGGTTACCTATATATTCAAGTTTGTGTTAACCCACAGAACAAGCAAGTTTGAAATTTTAGATTTATATCTCGTCACAATTTACTAAATGTGTAAAAACCTACTGACACATCCTCAGTAAGATTGTTTATCACATTTTATCTTTCCAATTTTTTAGCGTGCTGTGATAGTCCACTGATGTACTATCATTTCCTCTTTTCACAACGAAACTCATTTTTGAATTTTATCATGTTTTTGGCTTTTTCAAATTTTCAAATGTTTTTGGATTTTCTGAAATTATCTACTCCCCCTAAAATGCAAACACATTTCAAAGGAAATTTGAAAACTACTAGACTATTTACCCAATTGAAAACATAGAAAACAACACAAACTGTACAGAAACTTGACAACTGATATCGAATCACATCAAATCTCCATTCACTAGGCATAAACAATCTGAACTCCCCCTTTCAACAAACCATTTTCTCATTTAGATTTCAAAACACTTAAGTTTGTTTTAATCGAAATGATTTTTCCGGAAAATAAGTTTGTGTTTACCACTTTTAAGTTTACCACTTATACAAACATGGGGATATGGTTCATCATCTTGTTTATCAATCTGATATGAATAGTAGATCAAGTACAACTTAATGTCCTTGATTTACCTCTGTACCAATTATAGAATATAAACACTTCAAACATAACATCACAACTACCAATTGTAGGAATGTGACATCTACATCACCATTTTACCCATCAGGATGCCGATTCCTGCTTCGCACTTACCAACCTGGAAGCTCCGGCGTAGTCCTTTCACCTGTAAAAATCAAAACCCTATTCAAATTCTTTCAAACAAACTATTCAAACACTAGAAAGATGCCGATTCCTGATCCACAATATAAACTTGGGATCTCCGGCGTAGTCCTTCGACTATCATAGGAAGCAAACTTCCATCCAAGTCTTCTCAGACTTGATGGCTTTCAGCTCTTGAGCAGTAGGGTTGTATGTTGCCTTTTTAGTTGCATAAAAATCTTTTACCCCCTTAGCTCTCCCACTTAACATTTTCCCAAAAATCTTTTTAACATTTCCGTTGAATATTTTCTTAACATCAAATTCTTTTTCTTCATTGTAAAACTGATTTGAAATCTCAGTTTTTCCAACTTTCTTTTTAATTTCTTCAAATTTCAGCGATGGAAAATCATCATCATTTACTGAAATTTTCTTCTCAACCTGTGGCTCTTCTGGCTTTGTGGAACCAGATTCATCGCCGACATTTACATCAACCTTCTTAGCAACCCACATTTGGTTGTCTTTTTCTTTCTTTTTGTAAAAATTCTTCTTCGAACACTCACCAACCTCATATTTTGAATTTTCAAAAATTTTAAGTTTGTTGGTTGGTGGTTCAACATCAACAACTTTTTCTTTCAATTTCTGAGAAACTCCCTGTTTTGTTTTTGCATCTTTCGAACAATTCCATGCAATGTGACCAACTTCATTGCATCGGTAACAGGTACGAGTTTCTCTTTGATAACACACTTCAGCTCCATTTTCTTCTTCTCAGCAAGAAACTCTTGATTCGATTGTTTCTAGAATGGTTTCTGCTGTTCATCTTCCGAGCTTCCACCTGACACAAATTCTGTTTTTGTTTTAGAATTTTTCTCATTTTTATATTTTTCTGGTGGAACAAAGCCTAAACCTTTCTTTTTGTAGCTACGATTTTGGTTAGGTTTCTTTTGAAAACCAGAACCAGAATTGTAACCCTTTTTCTTGTTTAAACGTTGTTGCACTCTTGAAGTATATTTTTTAGGTTTTTCAAAATTTTTCAAAACTTTTAATTCAGGAATATTAATCTCTATTAGTTTGAAAGTTTTGTTAATCAATTCTGTTTTAATACTCATAATTGGAAACTCTTTGTTGTAATATAATTTGTCAGAACCATTCAAAGTATAAACAACTTCGAATGTTTCTTCATTCAAATCTGCCTTCGATAACAAAAAATCTTTACTGTAAGACCGTTTAACCAACGACTTTTCACTGTTGACTGACGAATTTGACCCTCCAGACTCAGACTTAGACTCGGACTCCTCATCAGTATCCAACACCTGATCGACCACCTTTTTAATTAACTCAGACTCATGATCGGTATCGGATGAGGTAAACGTGACATCAATGTTATCTGGTAAAACGTCAGTTGTGTCGGTTTTTAGCTTTATATTGACTGCTTTCTCAAGTTGCTCCTCGTTTGGTTTCCTAGGAGAATACCCATCCCAAATTGGAGGCGGACACTTGTTATAGCTAACAGTCGGTTTCTTACCACAATCTTTCTTCTTCTTTTGCTTCTCATCTTGAAAAGCTTCCATACCTGCAACAGTTGGGTAAATACGATCAATGAGATAATCAGAACTAGAATAGCTAAGCAATAAACGTCTAATCCTCTCATTTTCGATCTTCTCGGTCTCCAACTCTTGCTTCCACTTAGCACTCTCTTCTATGTAGAAGTTTATCGCCTTTTGCTTTGACATCATGACTGCATTCATCATCGTCAATGCTTGTTCTCTTTCTGAGTTTGTCTTTTGGAGACCAGTTACTGTTTTGTTCAAGACACCGTACGATTCTTTCACGTAGTTGAGGTTGAACAGTAACTGCTCCTTCTTCTTCTCGTACTCAGCTATAATGTCATCTTTTGCTGCACATTCCTTGCAAGCTTCCAAACACTTCTCACAAGGCTTGACGACTTCAACAATCTTCTCAACCTCGATTGTTTTCACAACTTCAATCACCTTTTCTACTTCGATCACCTTTTCTTCTTCTTTCTCAACCTCGGTTATCTTCTCAGCAGCGCTTTCAACATTTTGAACATCACCATCAGATTTCTTTTGTTGTTCTTTAGCAGCTCTTTTCTCTTTCAGTTTTTCCATGCGATCTGCAAAATAGAAATGAAAACTTTCAGGAGAAAGATGAGATTTAGCAACATTTATATGTTTCTCTTCCTCATCATCACTGCTACTGTGATCTGGTGATTGATCAAATTGAACCGATTTTTCAGAATCAGTATCTGAAACACCCGAATCAGATGGTGTTTTGTCAAATATAACTGCTTTTTCTGAAACAACCTCATTCTGTACACTCTCATCAGAACTTGATAAACTCTCATCTGAACCCTCTGAAATTTCTCCAGATCTTTCTGAAAGTTCATCGGTACTTTCTGAATTTTCATCAGACGCAACAGACTTTTCATCCTCATTAGACACATTCATCCCAATAGATTTCATCCAAGTAGTAAACAAATCTGGCTCTCGGACAATCTTGGCAATGAATGCTTTGAACTCTCCTTTTTCATCAACAAACATATCCCAACTAAAACCTTCTGGTAGTTTCTCATCATCTTGATCGATTATGCGTGCTGCTTTGCCTTCAGATGATATGTAATCACTCCAGCTGAAATCTACCAAACATGCTCTCTTGGGATCTTCAATCTTTCTTCCATGAGCTGTCTGTGATTCTTGAGATTGACCAACTTGTTGATAGATAGCTTTGCGGTAGTAATCATCTTTCCCAAATGGATTCTGTGCACCACTAGCTTCTCTTCCTTTGCATTCCCGTTTGAAATGGCCTTTCTCCCTGCATCGAAAACAAGTAACTTTAGATTTATCAAAACCTAAAGTAGATACATGAGCACCAAGAAAGTCATTTCTCCCGGTGATGGTTTTGAACTTCTCAGCACGTCGAAGAACACTTGCAAGACACCATTTGATATCCATGAGTTCTATTTCTTCGGCATCTATCTGATCGTAATCCTCTTTGGTAAGCATAGGATTTCCGATCCGACCAGCAACAAGCCCTTCATAGGATAACAATACAGAACCAAGAAGTGCCATGTGGTCTTTTTGCAGTGTCTTCTGAAAAGCTTTGACCTTCTGGAAGGTTGAGAGCTATGTTGCATTGAATCACGTATCCATTTCCTGTTTTGGTACTCTGAGACTGAAAGCTTTTGTTTGTCTCTTTAGGATTGACACTCGGAAATGATGAAAATCCGCTACTACTCTTGTTTAAACCCTGATCAGCTTTTTCAGATGAATCTCCAGCACTGAATGCAGTTTGAATTTTAGGACTTTTCTCAGCTTCAGGAACTGGAACACTACCTTTGTAGAACATTTTCACATCCTGTTGACCACTCGGACTATTCATCCTCGCGATCTTTTGCTGTTCTAAATCCTGACTCTCGATCTTTTCAATAAACTGTGAGATTGTCAGTCCATCATAAACACCCGTATTCTTCAATATCATCAAATATGTTCCCCACTCTTTCTGAGGTAACGGATCAGCCAGCTTATCCACCCACTCCTCACGATCTTTCCTAATACTCAACATCGACATCGATCGTACTAGATGACAATATCTTTCAATCAGTTTCTTTGTATCCTCTCCTGGTAAGCTGCTGAACAGATCAAATTCTTTCTTTAGCAATGCCTTCTTGCTTTTAATCATATTCTCACTACCTTCAAACTTGACTTTAAGTGCATCCCAAATCGATTTTGCAGTTTTGTCATGCTGAAGTAGAATAAAAATATCTTCCTTGATAGCTTGTTGAAGCAGACTGATCATCATCTTTTCTGCTTTGTACATAACACGTTCTTGATCCGTGAATTTTGATAACTCTTTGGTAACATGTAATTCAGTTTCAGGCAACACATACTTCTTTAATATACATTCCCACGATCTAAGATGATTTGCCTGAACCCAGTTCTCAAAATTATCTTTCCACCCATAATATTCTTCGATACTCATCAATCTTGGGGGCTTTTGGGTGGTTCCCGTCTCATTCTCTGAGTTCATTGCCTGAGCAATTGCGGCTGGAGTAGACGGTGTTGCGAAGGCATTGTAAAACTCGGTACTCATATTTCACAGATTTCAAATGGATCACACAGTTCAAACGATAGAGTCTCAAACAGAACAGGTTCAAACGATCAATGAATATTTCAAACGACAGAACACCTTTTTCAAACGGTAGGATACTTTCAAACGACAGAAAGTATTTTCAAACGACTGGAAGTAATTTTCAAACGATCAGATCACTTTCAAACGATCGGATCACTTTCAAACGGGCTGAAATTGATTTCAAACGATAGGAACCAGTTCAAATGATCAGTTCAAACGATAGTGAACTTTTCAAACGACAGGATCTATTTTCAAACGGAAGAGTGTTCTTTAAACGACAGAATGGCAATTTCAAACGGTAGGTCACTAGACTCGTTCAAACAGACACCAGTTTTCAGTCAATTTTCACCACTTTTTCGTTGAGTTTCAAGCTGAAACTTTCAAGGCTTTGTCATTTATCAATTCTGATCATAATGTGAAGTTTTGAGCTGATTTTGACCGTGAAAAGTATCAGAAATGAAACAGAAGGTGTAGAAAGTCAGATTTCCAAGCTGATAATGGTAAGAACTCCTCGTCCTGAGCTCTGATACCAATTGTAGGATCGTGCGACGACCTGAATGAGTCGATTTGAAGAGCTCTTGTATGTTTCAGAGGCGGAATACTAAGAAACACACTTCAAAACAGCCTGAAATACACTCTAAATCTCTTTTCTATTGATATAACAATGAATACAATCAGAAAGATAACCGGCAGCACCTCGGTATCAAGTTTCACAATCGTTACAAATGAAACTGTTTGGAATCTATTTATAGTGATACCTGGCCGTTTGAAACATGCTTCAAACGACCAGCCTTCAAACGGCCAGCCTTCAAACGGCTGCAACATTCAAACGGACAGGCTTCATTCAAACGGCCAGATTTGACTTTTCTTGATTTCTTGACCAATCTGATCTGTAATGAACCCGAGACTCGACATAAGACGAAGACGACAGATGACTGCACCAACAGTTTTCAACAAATTTCAGTGTTTTATCAACACGAATTTCGTCAAGCGGTATGTGGAGGTTTTCATCAGCTAAACACCTCTTGAGATTGGACACGTGAAAGGTTGGATGAACATTTCCAAGTTCTGGAGGTAACTCAAGTCTGTAGGCTACCTTACCGATTCTTTCGACGATCTTGAATGGTCCAACGTATCTTGGTGCAAGTTTTCCTTTCTTTCCAAATCTGATCACACCTTTCCAAGGTGAGACCTTAAGTAATACACGATCACCGACTTGAAAATCCAAGGGCTTGCGTTTTAGGTCCGCGTAACTCTTTTGACGGCTTCTAGCTGTTTGAAGGTTATCACGAACTTTCTTAACCTTATCTGTTGTCTCTAAAATGAGGGCAGGTCCAGTAAGCTGAGCCTCGCCGATCTCATTCCAGCAGACTGGTGAACGACATTTTCGACCATAGAGAGCCTCGAAAGGAGCCATGTTGATGCTGGAGTGATCACTGTTGTTGTAGGAGAACTCAATCAACGGAAGATGTGAATCCCAACTACCACCAAAATCGATCACACAAGCTCTAAGCATATCCTCCAGTGTCTGGATTGTTCTTTCAGATTGGCCATCCGTTTGTGGATGATAAGCTGTGCTCAGATTAAGTTGGGACCCCATAGCAGATTGCATGGTTCTCCAAAAATGGGAAGTGAAACGAGCATCTCTGTCAGAAATGATGTTCAAGGGAACACCATGTCGAGCTACAATTTCATCCACGTAGATTTGAGCAAGTTTGTCAGCCGAAAAATCCTCACGGATTGGCAAGAAAGCGCTGATTTAGTAAGACGATCAACAACTACCCAGATGGCATCGTGACCTTTCTTTGTGCGCGGGAGTTTAGTAATGAGATCCATGGTAATGTTTTCCCATTTCCAAACTGGGATCTCTGGTTGCTCCAATAATCCAGAAGGACGCTGGTGTTCAGCCTTAACCTTAAGACAAGTAAGGCATTTTGATACGTATAAGGCAATGTCTTTCTTCATACCAGGCCACCAATACTGAATACGAAGATCCTTATACATCTTATCTGAGCCAGGATGAATAGAATAACGAGACTTATGGGCTTCATCCATAAGCAGGGTACGAAGATTATCTTGGCTTGGGACCCACAAACGGTCCATGAAGTAATACGATCCATTGTCTTTCAATTCTAGAGCAGGTGTTATGTGATAAGGAAATTCCTTATCCATCAAACCTTGTGAAACACAAGCTTGTTGAGCCTGAGAAATACGGGCTTGGATATCAGTTTGCGCTTGAATAACAGATTGGACACGAACACAATGAAGCTTAGTACGTTCCTTATGACTCAATGCATCAGCTACGACATTCGCCTTACCAGGATAGTAGCGAATTTCGCAGTCATAGTCGTTTAGAAGCTCCACCCAGCGTCGCTGCCTCATGTTGGGTTCTTTCTGATTGAAGATATGCTGAAGACTTTTGTGGTCCGTAAAAACCACACATTTTGTACCATACAAATAGTGTCTCCAGATCTTAAGAGCGAAGACAACTGCACCCAACTCAAGATCATGAGTGGTGTAGTTCTTCTCATGTATCTTCAACTGCCTTGATGCGTATGCTATGACTTTGTTTCTTTGCATCAGGACGCAGCCAAGACCTAATTTAGATGCGTCACAATAAACGACGAAATCATCATTGCCCTCAGGCAATGTTAGGACAGGCGCGTCGCAAAGCTTTTGTTTCAAAGTCAGAAACGCTTCCTCTTGTTTGACTCCCCAATCAAATGGCTTGTTCTTCTGAGTTAGAGCAGTTAGAGGAACTGCAATCTTTGAGAAGTTCTCAACGAAGCGGCGGTAATAACCCGCTAGACCAAGAAAAGAACGAACTTCAGTAGGAGTAGTAGGTGTATCCCAATCCTTAATCGCACTGATCTTGGAGGGATCTACATGAATACCTTGTTCGTTGACAATATGTCCTAAGAATTGAACTTCTTTAAGCCAGAATTCACACTTGGAGAATTTGGCGAAAAGTTGCTCTTTCTTTAGGAGTTCGAAAGTAAGATGAAGATGCTGTTCATGATCAGCTCGCGTCTTAGAATAAATCAAGATGTCATCAATGAAAACGATGATGAACTTATCCAAATAAGGCTTGCAGACCCTATTCATCAAGTCCATGAAAACAACAGGAGCATTAGTCAAACCGAATGGCATGACTGTGAACTCATAATGCCCATATCGAGTACGGAAAGCTGTCTTGGGTATATCTTCTTCATGCACACGTAGTTGATGATATCCAGATCGCAGATCAATCTTTGAAAAATAGGAAGCGCCTTGCAATTGATCAAAGAGATCATCGATGCGAGGTAGGGGATATCGATTCTTGATGGTAAGCTTGTTAAGCTCACGATAATCGATACACATCCTAAAAGATCCATCCTTCTTCTTGACAAAAAGAACGGGAGCACCCCAAGGTGAAAAGCTAGGACGGATAAAACCTTTGTCAGAGAGTTCCTGTAGCTGCTTAGACAACTCTTGCATCTCAGACGGTGCAAGACGGTATGGAGCTCTGGCAATGGGATTTGCACCAGGTACGAGATCAATACGGAACTCGACTTGGCGTGCTGGAGGTAGACCAGGTAACTCTTCAGGAAAAACTTCAGAATAATCCCGAACGACAGGAATATCTGAAATAGACTTACCCTTGCCTTTATCTGCTGTAACATGTGCTAAGAAAGCCACATAGTTCTTCCGTAGATACTTCCGTGCTTTAAAACAAGACATGAGTTTAAGACCACCGGCAGGCTTCTCACCACGAACCTGTAGGATCTCGCCTGTCGACAGCGGCACACGAACAATCTTCTCAGAACAAACTATCTCTGCGCGATGCTTAGATAACCAATCCATACCCACTATAACGTCGAAGCTTCCAAGTTGCATAGGCGTGAGGTCAATAGGAAAAATATGGTCGTTAAGGTTCAACTGGCAGTTGCGTAGAACAGAATTAAGAACAATGGGTTCACCACTGGCAACCTCTACTGTCAAAGGTTTACCTAGTTTCGTTCTAGGCACGCGAAGCATTGGCTCAAAAGACAATGACACAAAACTCTTATCGGCACCCGAATAAAAAAGAATAGATGCAGGATGATTATTAATAAAGAACGTACCGTTCACCACTTCATTGTCTGCTTGTGCCTCTTGAGCATTCATGTTGAAGACTCGCCCTCGAGCCTGAGCTTGATTCTGGTTTGCATTCTGGTTCTGGTTGGTTAGTCTTGGGCACCGGTTTCTGTAATGGGTCAGATCCCCACAGTTATAACAAGCACCTGGTGGGTATTGTGGTCGTGCAGCTTGACCCTGTTGCTGAGCAGGAGGCTGAGCAACTTGTTGAGCAGGGTTCTGAACTGCGCGATTTTGAGCAAACCGACAAACATCGGCAAGATGACCTGACTTCCCACAGTTAGTACAGAAACGGCACTGATGTTGCGGCTGATGGTGACTGTTGCATCTATTGCACAAAGGTGCATTCCCTGAATAGGGTTTCTTTGCTGGAGGCTGTGCAGGTTGGTTGGGAGCTGCCTGGTTAGCTTGGGCAGTGACAGCATAGTTTTGGGAAGCCTTTCACTTTTTTGCCCTTTTTGATGAACCAGAATCCTTTCCATTCTTGTTTTGACCTTTCTTGCTATCTTCCTTGTCAGACGACTGTTTCTTGCCCTTGTCACCCTTCCTGTGTAATTTATTCTTTCGAATCTGCGACTCAGTCAGTGTCGCTGATAACTCGATTGCCTGACGGAGTGTAGTAGGGTTGCTACCAGTAATAATGTCTTGTACCGAGTCAGGCAGGCCGTCGATGTACCTTTCGATAGCCTTGTCGAGTGGGGCGACCATAGTCGGGCAAAGTAGACTTAGCTCCTCAAACCTATCAGTATATGCCCTGTGCTCGCCACTATCTTGTTTCAAATCATCAAACTCCTTCTCCAACGCTCGTTGTTCATGACGAGGACAAAACTCCCTCATCATAAGAGCTCTGAGTTCAGCCCACGTCTGTGCTAGAGCAACTTCTGCACCACGGTCTCTCATTACCCCATTCCACCATGTAAGAGCCCTCTTTTGAAACACGCTTGAAGAAAACTCGACCTTGCGATTATCCGGACACTGAACGTGGCGAAAAGTATTCTCAATGCTCTCGAACCATTGAAGAAGCCCAGTTGCTCCCTCAGAACCACTAAACTTGAGTGGTTTAGCCGAGTTAAAATTCTTGAAATTGCATGTACCATTGTTGTTGTTGTTGGCTTGGTTCCATTGAGTAAAGAGATTTGGGAATTGAGCAGCCATCTGCTGTGCAATTATTTCTGCCAGCTTGGCAGTTGCTATCTGGTGTTCGCGTCGAGGAGGCATTCTAAAAGAGGAAAACATGAAAGGAAACGAGTGAGATGATTGGATGAAGAGAATGAGATGAAACAGAATCAACAAAAGCAAAGATGGTGGTTACGCATCGCAAAGCAAACAAGCGACACGAAATGTCTAATCAAAGTAAATGGGTCGATAATAATGCATTGTGAAGACATGCTCGCCTATAAGTGAACACTCACCCCAAGAGTTCCCAGGTAAGAGTGACTGGTCCGATTATGTGGATTTGTACGAACACTCTAGCCTTAGACAGAAAACTCAGGGTACAGGCATTCACTCTTCCAGTTAGCACGTGTTCACACTATTAAAGCACAAAACTTTGACGAGACTATTGAAAATCCAAAGGGGTTCAAAACCTTATAACAGAGTGTTCAAAACCTAGTCATCAATCATCCTAGAACAGATGATTAATTTTCAAAGCGGATTCGGAATCGAAGTTCCCATTGTGGTTATCACCTAAGGATAGGTGAAGTGCATGTTTTAAAATCTAAACACAAGATAACTTGTGTTAGGGTCCAAGAAAGTTATAGTCTAGGTCAAAGCATTACTAATAACCTAATTCCCTATAACCAATGGCTCTGATACCAACTCTTCTGTCACACCCCGGCCGCGTATAACATGCAACCGCGGCGGAAACGCCGGGGAGTGTTGGGACATAATTTATTTGTTTCATAACCATGGAAATCAAAGTTACATTTTATTTATTAAACAAGCGTAATACATTGTCTTAAACAGGAAAACAAAGAGTTCGTGACATAATTAAACTAGTCTATCTTTATTTTTAGTCTCTAAGGCACAGGTCCGCCCTAGTGTCACCATTGTCATCCTACACGATGGCTCCTGAAAACACATGTGAAAGTAGGTACGTCAGCATAAAAATGCCTGTGAGATACATAGGTTTTGTGAAAATGGGATTCATGACTTGAGTTTAAAGAAAACGTTTAATAACAGTCAGTCATGAACCTTGTAAATTGCTTTGTTTTGTAAATCGTTTGAAAAACGATAAGTTCAGATGATATGTATAAATAAAGTGTAAGGTTAAATGTATAACCTAGTAAAATGAATTTGTATAAGATAAGTTGTTTGTAAAAATAATGTCTTGTGAAGAATATGTTATTTGTGTAAAACGTAATATGTCTAAGCAGAAATGCTTTAGATAACGCCACGGTATGTAATATCATACAAACACTTATATATAGGAAGTACCAGTGGCGTATCCACCATGTTTGTATCATATTACATATGCCACGTTACTCAAACCATTTACCCAAACCAACCACTATGTAAATTGTTCATGTATAAATCAGTTGTCAAGTGATATTGTGTAAACCATATCGTAATGTCTATGTTCAATGCAAACCACCAAATGTGTATATCAATGTCAACATGTTTATGTTTAATGTAAATCATGTAATGTGTATCCCAAAATATATCATGTATGGTAAGTGAAATGTATCGACTAAACCATATGTAAAATGCACAAAAACAAGGCATTGAAGTAAAACATGGTTTAAATCAACGTTATGTTTTGTGGAACAAATGCATGCTATACAGATACAAACATTTATGCGGTATTGTGAAAATGCACACATTCAAGCCTTGAGACTGTGGCGATAAACCCTTAAACAAATTAAAGGTTTATCTAAGTTATGTATATCGAATTCGGTTATTCCTTCCAATCCAAACAAACCCAGGATTTCAGGAACGGGAGTTGTCAATTCCTATGGTACCATTACCTACTAACGAATGGCGTAGCTAATGTTAATGAATGTATTGTTCCATGTTAAACAAACCAAATGTCATACCAAAATGAAAGCATGTGATGTAAACAATTGTACTAAGTATGCACACAATAGGCATAAATAGCAGGAAATGTAATGTGAAACAATGTACTAAGTACGCACACAATGGGCATACATAGCATGAAATGTAATGTAAAGCAATGTACTAAGTACGCACACAATGGGCATACATAGCATGAAATGTAATGTAAAGCAATGTACTAAGTACGCACACAATGGGCATACATAGCATGAAATGTAATGTAAAGCAATGTACTATAATGTACTAACGAATATAGCAGGTATATGATGTGAAAACATGGAAAGCATGAAAGTAACAAGTAGGCACATGTGTTTCACCCCAAAACAGTTTAGAAAACAGTAAAAGATAGGGTTCAATGTACTCACCTGAGATTGCTTTGAAGTTCTTGTGTAAAAATCACACAATGCTAGTGATCACGGAATATGAAACGGCACCTAATAGGTAGCTATGTTAATATACCGGACCAAAATCGGAAGGATCGGATAGTATGCGGGTTCGTAAACCAAACGAGTATAGAGACTCATGAAATATGGTTTAACAAAGCCTACATACTAAAATGAAACCTAACCTAAGTGCTTACGGCCCATTACGACCCGTTTAGGTAGCTTATGCTACATTAACGCGTCGTTCGCGTAGAACGCGTTTGGAACGCCTAACATCGTGACCACAAGGTATAACCTCGGAAGGTTACAGCTATGGTCACCTAATGTGTTTGGTCGGATCCTAATGATCGACCAAATGGGTCGGGTTCGAAAGTATAAGCGATGGTTTAGATCGCTTACCTTACGACCCCATATAAGCACTATACTAAAAGTGACGAGCTAAGCATGTTAGAACATGCTTAACTAAGTTTAGAAAACAGGTTTGGCATCAAAACAAACGGCTTTGATGCTCACGAGTAGTTTGGTTACAAAATACGCAAGAATGCGCATTTTGGCCGAAACTACGACTCGTCACTGAGCCTAGATAACGTGGTAATCAGTAGGTATAGTCGCCATGGACTATAACCATCGTGATCACGCTCACGTTATGAAGTTCCAATGAACTTTGTGTTGACCATAGGCTGGTCAACGCAGAAAGTCAAACAAAGTTTGACTTTAGCACTAGAAAGCGATTAAAAGAACGAAAGAACACTTACGAAGGGTCCCCGAATGCTAATCTAGATCAAAATAGCTCAGGTATGAAACAAAGGTTTCAACTTAGAGCTTTAGATCAGATTTTATGGGTTTTAACACAAATGGGGGGGGGGTATTTATAGGAAAAGTAAAGCCGTTAGGATCGTTTCTTGAATATCGTGCCACAATCTTATGCGTACACTTGTCAAGATGTTGTGGTGGCTCAAAATGACCCTTAACTCTTGAGATTGTGAAAGGGCATTGCCCTTTGGGGTGTTTGAAAGGCCAATCTTCAGCCAAAAACAAGTTTCTGCATCTGCAGGGGCCACGCGGCCCGCGTCAGCATATAGACAAAACTCAGGCGGGCCGCCTGGGCATGTCTGATCTGCACAAACTTTCAGAAATGGCAGTTTTGGTCCCTGTTGCATGTTTAAGCCATTTCCGACACTTCTAAGGCCCGTAAAGCTAACTTTAAGGCCCTAAAATGATGCCTAAACATTGTGGACATGAAACATGCTCAAAAATATGTCGGATGTTGGTTCGTTTGGCCGTACGATCGCGATGTTCGGTTAATTACGACGGAATACGCATAAGCGCGAAAAATGATCCAAATTGCGCGACGAATGGATTTTTCTCATGCCCAACACTAAGGCATAATATAAGGATGCTTACATAAATTTTTGGATTCCGGATGTATTCAGAACGTAAGTTATGCGCGAAAGTGCAAACTTGTGCACTTTTTGACACTTTTAGTCCCTGAATGACCCAAAAGTTTATTTTAGCACACCGAACCTCTCAAAGCCTATTTCTAAGCTATGTAAAGGATATTTAAGGTGTGTTTAACTTATGGTCATGTTCCGGAATGTTTGTTACAGTTCAAATTGGCATACTTTCGCAGTTTGTCAAGTTTAGTCCCTGTAAGCGAATTAACTTGTTTTTGCCATACCAAAGCCTTCAAAACTTATTTCTAAGTTATGTAAAGGTTATTTAAGGTATGTTGAGTATATGTTGATGTTCCGGAGTATTTGTCGCATTAAACTGAGTACGTTTACGCATCAGTTTGCGTATAACTCTCCAGAAAGCGATGTAGAGTTTGAAATTGAACAAAAGTCAAAACATGAAAAATGTAAAACACAACCAAACAAACATTGGGATCAAATAACATTGTTTTTTTTATAACTGAACTATTCACAATGATTACAAGCACAAATGTTACAGTAAGATCCACCCTTGTGTGCTTCAAGGATGGTGTACGGGCCTTCCCATTTTGGGCGAAGCTTTCCTTGGTTCTCTTTTCTGCTAGCTTCATTGTTTCTGAGCACCAAGTCTCCGGGCTTGAAACGTTCGTTTTTGACTCTCTTGTTGTAGTAAGCTTCCATTCATTGCTTGTACTTAGCCTCTTGAATTGCAGCTTGGTCTCGTGTTTCTTCTAGGAGTTGTAAATTCAACATAGCCTCTTTTTGGTTTGTTTCGGGATCCATGTTGACAATTCGTTGTGTTACAACTCCTATTTCAGCTGGAATCACAGTCTCGGACCCAAATACCAAGCTATAGGGTGTTCTTTTGTGGCTTGTTTTTTCGGTTGTTCGAATGGCCCATAAAACACTTGGCAATTCTTCAAGCCAGTTGCTTTCATACCTTCCCAATCTTGTTTTGATACCTTCCACTATGCTTCAGTTCGTCCTCTCAACTTGACCGTTTGACTCTGGGTAAGCCACTGAGCTGAAAACCTGATTGATTCTGAATTCTTTGCACCAAACGCTGAAAGGCTTCTCAGCGAATTGCTTTCCATTGTCGGTGACAAGTACTCCCGGCAATCCATAACGGCAAATAATGTTTTCCCAAACGAAGTCAAAGATTTGCTTGCCCGTGATTTTTGCAAGTGGTTTAACCTCAGGCCATTTGGTGAAATAATCTATGGCCACCAATAAAAATTTTACTCCACCTTTGCTTGGGGGGAATGGACCGACAATGTCCATGCCCCATTTATAGAATGGCCATGCTGAGGTTATTGGGACAAGATCATGTTTGGGGCTTTTTGGGACAGGTGCTTGAATCTAGCAGGCATCACACTTCCTTAGCTGCTCAGTGGTGTCTCAGTGCATTGAGGGCCAAAAATACCCAAGGTTCATGAGTTTAGCAACCACCGATCTAGCTCCAAAATGAGCTCCGCATATTCCTTCATGAACCTCTTTGACCAAATACTGACTTTGCTCAGGACCAACACATCTTAGCAAGGGTGCAAGGTAACCCTTTTTGTAGAGGGTTTCACCTTGTAGTACATACTGCCTTGCCTTGATCTTAACCTTTTGAGCCTCTGTTTGATCACTAGGTAATTCACCGTTTTTAAGGAACTTCTTGATTGGAGTCATCCAATTTGGATCTTCTTTGGTGATTACATCTTGAACTTCCAACTCATCGATTGATGGAGCCTTTAACACTTCTACCAATAACTTCTTGGTAAGGTGAGCAAAAGTGAGAGATGCAAGTTTACTCAAGGCATCTGCCTTCTTGTTTTGAGACCTGTGAATTTGCTTGATGCTACATGTTTGGAAGGTGTTCATCAATTCTTTTGATTTTTCTTTGTACCTTTTCATGTTAGGCTCTTTTGCAATGTAGCTATCGTTCACTTGGCTTGATACCAACAACGAGTCTGTGAACACTTCAAGCTTTTGGACCTTCATCTCTTTAGCCAATCTTAGGCCAGCTATCAGTGCTTCTTATTCGGCCTCATTGTTGGTGGTTTGAAAATCAAAGCGAAGAGCATATGTGAATTCTAACCCTTCTGGGTTGATCAGAATGAGCCCAGCTCCTGACCCTTCAACGCTTGAAGCCCCATTGGTAAAAAGCTTCCAGGCTTCAAGGTCTGAGGGTTCAGTGGCAGTTGTGTTCACCTCAGTGACTGTTTGCTTTGGGACTTCAACAATGAAATCAGCCAAGACTTGGGCTTTGATGGCTTTTCTTGGGACATAGGTGATGTTATGTTCCCCTAGTTCCACTGCCCATTTGGCTAATCGTCCCGAGTTTTCTGGTTTTTCAAGCACACTCTTAATAGGTTGGTTGGTGACCAGTTGTATAGGGTGTGCTTGGAAATACCTTCGAAGCCTTCTAGCTGTTTGAACAAGGGCTAGGGCAAGTTTTTCCAGGGGAGGATATTTGATTTCAGCCAATTTTAAAGTTTTGCTAAAGAAATAAACGGGTACGGCCCTGTTTGGTAGCCTCTTAATCCATTCAGAGGCTGCCTCTTAATGAAATCATTTGTGGCCCTTATGTCTGAATGAATAAGAGGTAACCTTATGTCTGACTGGATAAGAGGTAACATCTGAATGGTAAACCATCACATGTCACATTCTTCTACATTATCTTTGTTAAACTCTTAAATGATTTCATTATGAGGTAACCTCTTAATGTCATTCAGATGCTACCAAACAGCCCCTACCTGAACCTTGTCTCGTTCAATGGTGAGCACCGCACTTATTGCTTCTTCAGTGACTGAAAGGTATACCGAGATTAATTCTCCTGTTTCTGGGGCTGCAATGTCAGGTAGGGAAGCTAGGTGTTGCTTCATCTGGTTGAAGGCTTCTTCTGCCTCCTCAGTCCATTTGAAGTCCTTCTTATCGGAGCAACCCTTGAGCGTTTTGAAAAAGGGTAAAGACCTTTCCGCAAATTTGTAGATAAAACGCTTCAAGGCTGCAAGCTTCCCGTTTAAGCTTTCAACCTCCTTCTTGCTTCTCGGTGGTTTGGTCTCCAGAACAGCCTTTACCTTGTTTGGATTAGCTTTAATACTTTGTTTTCCCACAATATGCCCCAGGAACTTTCCTTCCTCGAACCCAAATGAGCACTTCTCGGGGTTGATTTTCATGTTGACTTTCCTTAGGTTCTTGAAGGTTTCTTGGATGTCATCGAGCATTTGATACTCTGTCTTGCTTTTGATCACCAAGTCGTTGACATATGCCTCCATGTTTCTACCAATTTGAGTTGCAAAAGCCTTGTCAACAAGACGTTGGTAGGTTGCTCCAGCGTTTTTGAGGCTAAAAGGCATCTTTTGATAACAAAAGATCCCTTTGTCCGTGTGGAACGCGGTCTTTTCTTCATCTTCTTCCTTCATGAGGATTTGGTTATAACCCTTGTAAGCATCGAGAAAACACTTGAAAGGGTAACTGGAGAGGGAGTCAGCCTTAAGATCAATTTCTGGTAACGGGTAGCAATCTTTTGGACAAGCTTTGTTGAGATCCTTGAAGTCTATACACATTCTCCAAGAATTGTCCGGCTTTCGAACCATGACTGGGTTTGCAACCCAGGATTGATACTTGACTTCTCGGAGAATGTCAGCTGACACAAGCTTTTCAACCTCTTGACATGCAGCCGAGCTTCTTTCAGGGGCTAGACTTCATTTCTTTTGGATAACAGGCTTGACACCGGGTGGTATTCTCAACTCATGTTCAGCAATGCTTCGAGGGATCCCTGTCATATCTTCCGGACACCAAGCGAAGACATCACTGTAATGTGTTAGCAACTTTTCAAGATACGAGAGGGTTTCTTGTGAAAGGCTTGGATTGACCCTTATCCTCTGTTCAGGGTACTTAGGATTTATGATTAGCCTTTTCTTGTCTTCTTCACTTTTGGAACTTTCACCTTCAACTAGGTAGGCTTCCTGAGAAGGTTGAAGGGTTGCTATTCCCCTCTCAGTGGGAAATTTGACAGTGCCATGGCCAACAGACACGGCCATATAGAATGCACACTGCCCCGACCTTCCGATGATCACATCATAGTTTGAAGGTATGTTGATAACCACAAAGGTGAGTGGTTGGATTCTTTCCTTCTGACATTCGCTGAAACGAACATTAAGTGTCAGTTGCCCTAAACGCTTAAGGGGTATATTGGCAATACCTTTTATGGAGGTCTCAGAGGGTTGAAGCCTTGAAGGTTCTTCGTTGCTCAAATGGTTGAAGAACTTTTCAAACATGATTTCGGTGGCAGCACCAGTGTCTATGTATGCTTTGCTTGTTTGTAATGTTCCCACAGTTGCTTCAACCACAAGAGGGTTTGAAAGAGGGTCTTTCTCTGTTGGAGGAAAGCAAACACACTGAAGCTCCCAAGCCTTCAATCGTTGCCTCTTGTGTGGAACCCTTCCATCAAAATCCACCATATTGACTTCCTTGCCCTTTCCTTCAGCCATTTTATCCCTTACTCCTTTCACCAAGTGAGCAAGTTCCCCGGACTTAACAGCTTCTTCAATCATTTTCTTAAGCTAGAAGCAATCATTGGTGTGGTGACCCTTTTCTTCTTGAAATTCACAGTATTGTGTGGAGTTCTCGTTCTTTCTGCTTTTGGTGAGAGGCCTAGGAGGCCGAAAGTTTTGCTTGACTTGTTCTGTTGCTAGAATTTCTTGAGGAGTCTTGGTGAGGGGTGTGAAACTTATGCCTTTCTCCCTGCTGGAAGGGTTCCAGCCTTCAGACCTTCGATGGTCTGAACCCTTTTGGCGTCTGTCATAGAAGTTTAAGTTTCCCCTTTTTCTAGTTGGGTTGTTGCCTCGCCAGCTGGATCCTCTTTTTCTTTGTTCCTTAATGTCTACTACCTCCTCTCCCCGGATGTGGGCTTCAGCCCTTTCGAGAGCTTCTTCCAAGGTCTTGGGCAGGGATTTAATGAAATCTCTTGTGAGATATTTGGACGTAATGGCGTTCATAAAACCGGCCACCCTCATTTTTTCGTCTGCTCCCACATAAGTTAGACCTTCCTTCTTGTATCTTTCTATGAACTCTCGAAGGCCTTCATCATCTCTCTGTTTGATCTGAAAGATCACTGTAGCATATTTAACATACCGCCTCTGTTGGGAGAAATTGGCCAGGATCCCTTTGTTAAGGTCATCGAAGCTTCGAACACTTCGAGCAGGTAAGTCATTGAACCAGATTCTGGCTGATCCGACAAGGGTTTGCATGAACATTAAACAACATTCAGCATTTGACCATTTCTCAATTCTTGCGGCACTAGTAAAGATCTAAAGATGGTCTTTAGGATCTTCAGTCCCATTGTACGTTTTGATGTGGGCTGGCATCTTGATCTTCGTTTGAAAATCATAATCAGCTATTTGCTGTGAAAAGCATGAGAGGTTGCTTGGCTTATAAGGCTTGGCCAAATCTTCTTCAACCCTTGCACCCGCGTTGTTGCTGTTATTGTTGTTCCCTTGAGTGGCCAACACCTGATTAATAAAGTGCTGCCACGGGAAGCTGACCATCATCTGGGCCATCATCTGAGGCATAAGGTTGAAGCCTTGAAGGCTTCCGGGTGCTACTGAGCAGCTAACTCCTATAGGAGTGCTCATAACGGCACTTCGCGCCAAGGGGAGCACGGATAGGGCCTGTTCCCATGAAGTTGTAGTTGATGGTGGAATACTTGTCACTGGGGACTGTAGGAGCTGATCAAGGGTCAGCTCATGGCCCAAAGGAGCACCATTTGCAGCTGGTTGAGATGAAAAGAGAGGATATGCTGTAGGATTTGGCCTCATGGATAGATAAGGATTAGGGTTTGGAGGAAGATTACTGGGACCCGCCTCATCCCTTGATGCAAAAGGAGGGAGAGGAGGTACGGGAGACAGTATTGGTTCTGGCTTATCATAGTCCAAACGAATCCTTACTCCCTTGTCCCTTTCCCTACTCACATATTGGTTGAGGAGAGACCTCAACTCAAGGAAATTGTTAGCGACCCCTTTAGGGGTAAGTTCAACATGTGAGGGGGTGCTAGAGACACCAACATTAGGGGAAGGGACCCCGGATCTGGATGGGGTTGGAGTGTTGAAAGTGAGAAACTCGGGAGTGCTCCCCGGAGTCGAAAAAGAAGTTGGTATAGACACTTGAGTTTGGCTAGTACCTGGGGTAGAGGCGTTTGGAACCTGATTCACTTCTCTCGGGGATCCACTTTCCTACATGGTAATTTCAAGGTAATGGAGCTACACTACTAGGTCTTTTGAAGAAAAATAGTGGCGTAGCCCCACGGTGGGCGCCAACTTGTTGATGCAACAAATAATAGACCAAGGATAGTAGCTGGGTTGATTAGGCAAAAGGGTTGAAAGGTTCAACTTTGCCTAACGCAGGTCGTGTGGTCCCCCCACGTTTGCAAGACATGGAGAGAGGTTCACTAGATTGTTTTTGTTGTTTGCTGAAGATCCTCCTCTGAAGTATGTTCAGATTCGGATGTATGAGCAAAAGGAATGTGTGTGTTGAATGTGAAAGTAAGTGACTTGCATGGAACAAGTACTCGAGAGCAATGATCTGAGATTCTCCAAGAATCAGAGCTGATCGGAATGTCCTGCTTAGTAAATGAAGTGTTTAATTTATAGGAGAAGACATCACTCAAAGAGGAATTTTGACTAGTGACCATGCTTGCAGTGGGGGACTTACGCTTTCAGGGGTTAAAGCCTATTGACCCACGGATAAAAGAGTGTGCTCTGTGGACCTGCGTTACTTTTGCGGCTGGTGAGTTGGTGAAGCAATGCAGAGACGTGACCTTTTACTGTTCCCGTATTGCTTAATCTCAACTTCCCAGGTTTTTAACATTTAAACCATTTTACCTTTTGAGCATTCATGTATTTAAGTCATTTATATTTGGTATTGAGCTACCCCATCATCATTACTGATAACGTTGCATCACCCTGACAATATAGACAAATTAAGTTGGTTTCTTTGAAAACGACTTCATCTCTAAATATAATTATCTCCCATTTCATGCCGACAAAGATTTGATTTCTAATATGACATTAAAATCAAATTGTAGGTGACAGAATCAACAAAAGTAGACTTATGTTCATAAATTTGTACAAATTAGTAACTATTTTTCTTTGATTGATAGTGACACGATCAATCATTCAACCTAAATTGCTTTACAGCTTATTTGACCCACAAATTTTGGATATTGATTTTTTCCTGTATAATATCATATCGAGTTAAATGCCATTTTAGTCTCTATGGTTTGGGTCATTTTGTCAGTTTAGTCTAAATATTTCATTTTTAACCTGTAGGTCTAAAAAGGTTTCACAGTTGCCATTTTAGTCCACTTGGTTAACTTAATCCATTTTTTCTGTTAACGAGAATACCAATTCGGTCATTTTGTATGTAATTCTGTTAACTAAAAGGACAATTCAGCCATATAAAATGACCGAATTGGCCTTCTTGTTAACAGAAAAAATGGATAAAGTTAACCTAGTGGACTAAAATGTTAATTGTGAAACCTTTTTGGACCCACATGTTAAAAATAAAACCTTTAGACTAAACTGACAAAATGACCCAAACCAAAGGGACTAAAATGACATTTAACTCTATCATATATTTAGATTATGAAATTATAAGCATTTTCTTTATGTATTTCTTCATATAACTATATACTTTTATCGATGAAAGAAATTTTTTTGACTTAACTGATGCTACTTAGACGGTGGGGCATGGTGGGGCGTGAGTTAGGTGTATGGTGCGATACGTGGACTATGGGACACCCAAGACCAAAAGCCAATTTCAAAGGGGTATGGTGGGGCGTGGGTTGGGTGACGTGGAAAAAAAAGCCAATTTCAAAGGGCTAGTGCCCTTGGCCAATGAGGTTCCGCCATATCATGTGGTAGCCCAGCCTCACGCCCGGCCTTAAACTCCCGCCTAAGGGGCAACGCCCAAACCCAAGCCCACCCGGGGTGGTGACTTGGGCGTTTCTCTCCAACTCACGCCCCAACCCCCGCCCCATAACCCATAGTCTTAGATTGAAGGTAATTATCCTATTACTTAAAGTACAAAGTCGGTGGCCAAGGCCACTAACAACCCAACCCAACTCAAAATTACAAATTTGTCCTTTCATGTAATTTTCATTCTGGCTTCCTCAAAATTTTTCATTTTGGCACCCTCATTTTCTTAACTAATTTGTTTTACTCCTAAAACTTACACAATAACAAATCTATCATCTAAATTTCTAACTTTTCACTTTTAGTTCCTTGGTTTTTATTTTTTTTTCTTTTTTTTCCCTTTGTATTTTTAGTTTATATCACGTTTACATGTTGCTATAAATTCGAAACGAGTAGTTGGTTCGTCACAACTTAATACATTTCGTTTAATCGTACCGTATCTTTATACGTTTATTTCGTGTTCTTAAGCACGTTAATGTCACCGTGCCAACGCGCTTAACGAACGATAATGTGCCCTTAAATGTCACGCTACAATGCGCAAGCACTTTCATTCTTTAACTTAAAAAAAAAAAAAATTCCTCACGTGCTTATTTTTATGGACATTTCGGTACATATTCATGTATCGGCATTGGACGTAAACAGTACACATTTACGTTCGACCTAAATTTTTCCTAAAAATGAGTCGGGTCTAATATAATACGTTTTCATGCCTATTTTTATGTATGTTTTAGGTTGTTATACGTTTTGATGTAAACACTTTATTTTCTCACATGCTCATTTTTATATGTACATGTCAATATAATGGTCAAATATAATACGTTTTCGTGCTTATTTTTATGTACGTTTTTAGTTGGTTTATGATTTGACATACGAGTCACTATGCGTATTGATGCCACTAAGTCTTAATGAAAATGTAAGGGTTGTGTAGTAATTAGGTGGAACCCCACTAAATGAACCAACCCGGTTTGGATTTTGTTATTTGATCTAAATGCATATATAAGTTACATTGATTTATATTGGATACGTCAAAACACACATTTTTATATGGTTGACATACTACATAACACTTGCGCTAATGTATTTGATGTTTGCGATGTACCCGCGCCGCAACGCGCGTGGCCTTATTACTAGTTTATCCTTATCGATAGCTTGATATTCCGGTCTTATATAATGTCAATTAAAAAAAATCTATATAAGACTTAGGGGCTGTTTGGCAACATCTGAATGATTAAGTGCTGAATCAGTAAGAGGTCTGAACCATTAAGTGCTAAACTAGTAAGAGGTCTGAACCATTAAAAGCCTGTATAATGCTTAACCGATTAGAGGCAACTGTCTGACCAATTCATATTAGAGGTCTTAACCATTCAGACTATGTATAAATCTTAACCATTCAGAGACAAATGTCTGAACCATTCAGATATCTGATCGTGAAACAAACAGTCTGAACCATTAAGTGCTGAACCAGTAAGAGGTCTGAACCATTAAAAGTCTCATTAAAAGATAAACAAACAGTCCCTTAAAGAATATACAAAATCTTTTTTGGAGAAAAAAAGTAATTCATCACTAATGACTAATGAGTCAACCTTTTTCGAAAAGAAAAAAGTAATTCATCAATAATGACTATCTGTGTTTGTTTTTTTGTGATTAAAATGTTGGTATTTGTGGTCGAGGAAACAAAATGCCGTTTCTTTGTAGTGATTTTGTCTTTTATGCACAATAATTCACCAAGGAAAACCAAGATGGAGTCTTAAGGTGGTATTGGAACTTCGTTTTTGTATATGGTTTACCCACAACATAGAAGTCCGCATATGGAAACGAAGTTAAACGGTCCACAAACAGTGGCGAAGTTTGAGATTTCCAACCGGGGGTCGAAAACGTATATACAAAAAAAATTCTATAAACGGGGGATCGAAAACGTGTATACCTAAAAATTTCTATACGAAAACTATATACTCTCCACTACTGAGCGAAAAGTTCGGAGGGTCGGCCGCCCCCTCCTACCCCTACTATCCTACGCCCATGTCCACAAACAAATGTATCCTTCTTCTTTGTTTGAGCTTACCCCATAGGCACCTAGCGATTCATCTATCTTAACAAGTTATGGTGATTTACCAATTTAGTTTGTTAACAATTCATGGTGATATACCAATTAAATTTAATTTATTGTTAAGTTTATAATGTCTTAAATGTTATTACCTAATTAATATAAGTTTGTGTAATTTGTTATAGTTGAAAATGTATGTGGTCTGGGAATAATAACTATATTATATTATAATGTCTTAAAATGTTATAGTTTGAATAATAACTATATTATAGCACAAATAAAAATAAAAATTAAAAACGTTTTAACCAAAATCAACCTTTATAAATATATGACATAGCTCGGTGCCTTTAAAATCAAAAACTTTACACCCCCCACCCATATAAACGCCTCCAAACGCCGGGGTCCTCAGTTGTTGGTTATACTCTTCAGCATATATTTCTTAAACAATAAATTTTCATTACTAGGCAGAAAAAAACTTTAAAACATAAATTCAAATTATCATATACAAGCCATAATACTTGTCTTAAATCAAACATAAAAAAATAAACGTTAGACATGATACTAGTAATCTAGTGGGAGTCTTCAACAATGTGATAATTAAGAAACCTCTAGCTAACCAACTTTAACATGATGTGCATAACAAAATTCAACCACATCGAGTGAGTTATGTTAAAATAAAATAAAGTGAGTTATGTTAAAATAAGATAAAATCAGGCACATCCTCACATTAAATAACTATGCATAACAAAACATAACACTTCACTCTGGATTTTAACATGCATAAGCATACAATAAGTAGTTGTACAACCAAAGGCAAGCCACAAAAGCACTGTCCTTTTATCCTTGACCAGGGTGTTAACTTTAGACCATGGCATTAACTTTAAACGTTTTTATGACTGTTTTGACCAAAAATTTAAAAACAATAACTTTGTGATCAAATTTGTACGTGAGGTAGTGTGCCTCTTGTTGTTCTTGTTGATTTAAGTAAAAGTTACAATGCGATAGCAATAGCAGATAGGTTCTAAGTGTTACAAAGTAAGTGAAAGATGTGTTGTGTCCTATTACGATCTCATTGCCTCATTATATATATAAAAAATAAAAATAACTATATTATGAGAATTCTTGGGAATATTCAGTCTTCGCTCATGACCGGTAGAGGCCTATTCTACACGTTTTCTTCAACTGGTTTACTGGTTCTTTAGGATAGACTAAGTCAGTGTTAGTCACCTACGAAGACAAGTTAAAACCAAAAGAACAAAAGTTGGTTAACAATGTTAGTGTTCATGATACTGAACTTACTCGGGATCTAGGAATCCGGATTATAAAATTGACCCCTAACAATTGTCCTTGAAATTTGGCAGTTGGATTTACTATTTACAACTGTTAAATTTTTGAAATATCAAAACAGAAATGTGATGGTACGTGATTAAAGGTTGTGGGAGATTCTAGGTAGTGGAACAACGTCGTTTCTTGCGGTTATAATTATCCCCTTTATTCTCTTTTCCTGCATTGTTATCTCGTTATCTTCTTCCTTCATCTCCATATAGCATCAGAGGTAAAAACTTCAATCCCTCAAAACTACGTTCCTTTCTTGCAATTTTTAATCTTTCAGTCATGGGTAAGAAGATGACTCGAGCTCTTTCTTCGTCTGTTGGTGATCCCGTCAAGGATTTCATAAGTCAAAGGCTTCTTGAACATCTTGATCAAGAATGTTGCTCATCCTCTGATCATAAAATCGAACTCTTGAAGGCTAGTGATGCATTCCATGAAAACACAATTTTTAGGGATTTTAATCCTAAGGTCAAATCTGAATTCGTTTCCAAACCTGGGTCTTTTCCTTATGTTTATCTTCACACTAGTTTTAAGCTACCCCTTTCCGCCACTAATTTATGAGTTTTTTCAAGCTCACCGTCCTAAGTTATTCTCAAACCATGCCTGTGATTTGGAGGATCTTGTACACTATGAAATTTTGATCTGAACCCATGCCATTGGCATCAATGTCTCTGAGTTAGTTAGTGTCTACACTCTTAGAAGCCATGGTTTATCTTGTTTTGTTTTCCAACTCCAATCCGACTAGACACATTTGATCCTGAAAGCCACTCAAAACGATAATGATATAAAAAGGAAATATTTTCTTTGTGAAGCGTTGCCCTAATCCTGATGGGGATAAATTGCCTTTTGATTGTATCAAAAAGGGTAGGGCTTACTCTGCAGGATACTACATTATCCCGCTGTTTTAAAAACTAATCCTAAAAAACTTTTTATCCCTATGTGTCTAGCATTCGAAAAGTCAACCTACTACTCTGGAAGGATAGGACTTTTACTCTCCAGTTAAGGAACCAAATATAACTACCTCAGGTAGGGATTCAGATGATCCTATTAAATTAGGTGATGAATTAAGATATAAGGAATTGACGGAGAGAATGTCTTCAATGGCTGAAATGAAAGATATGATGAAACAGATGATGGAGCATTCAAAAAGTCAACCTACTACTCAGTAAATTGCCAATGGGCTGTGGAAATCAGTGCAACCAATTATCCAAGCTCAAAGGAATTTGGCTGATATCAACCATAACATTGACATGGAACTGATCAGGAATATGGTTGAGGCTAGATACAAGGTTACACAAGCAGATATTAAGGCCATAAGGGAACATCTGTTACAGACTACCGGCTCTGCCCCTCCAATAGTACTTCAAGAAGAAGTTGAGGATGATGCCAAAAAGGGGGAGAATGATAAGCTTAGAAAGTTGCAACCTTCATCACAAGTATAACCAAAGGTGCAACAACAAAATCCAAAGTCTGCTCCAACCAAAACTTCTGTAAAGGCATCAGATGTTGGAAAAGAAAAAAGGATTGATGAGACCTTGAACAAAAAAGCTGAATAGATTGCCTTAGAAAAGAAGAAGCAAGATACACTTGAAGCCAAAGCTTCCAGCTTAATAGAACAAGAACAGGCAGAGCAAAGGAAAAAGGAGGATATTGGCACTTCACAAGGGAGAAAGTCAACAAGAAGACTTAGAGAACCAATCATCACCTTTCCTAAAACCTCTGTTGGGCCTACCAAAAGTGTATCCTCTGCCGAACCCAAAACCAAACCTTCACCACAAAAACCACCTCTCAAGAAACAAAAGAAACCATCACCACCACCGTCACCAATACAACCAACAGATGCTGGTACAACAGATGTATCAGCAGATGTTTCACAAACCACTGCTGGTACAACTGTTGTATCAGCAGATGTTTCCCAAACAACTGCTATGATCATTTTTTCTACACCACCAATGTCACACCCCAACCGATGGCGGAAACATCGGGGTGCGAGCACTAGGCGTTCAGATTGCTCATGAGATTTCCATAACACTAAATGTTTCGATAATCATTAAATAGATTTCATAATGATTGTCTAACAACAAAATCAAGCATCATCAAGATTACATCACCAAATGAAATTGTTCAAAAATCTAAATTATTAAGGCGACGTTTCTAGGCATCTCCTATCTTGATTTCCAAAGTTCCATAGCAACCTATCAGCCTGCAACATGTAATATCAATACAAAAGTATTGGCGAGTATACAAGTTTGATAATAGAATAATAGATTTATAACAACTCATATCCACAATGTAAGTAATAAAAATAGTTTCAGCTGTGCTAGTGTCGCAGTCCACGCAGTGATAGCCCAAGTATCCCGATGCTTTGGTGTTTACCCAAGACTCAAGGTAAACTAGAATCCTCATTACAATACCCCCCGAGAATAATGGGAGAGGTGCATCTCCTATAGCGCTACTATTGTTAAGGCGGAACTAAACACCCTGGATTAAACGTCACATAGCACAAATAGAATACTAGAATGCACAAGTTTTCACAAACACATAGGATAGAGTTTAGACTGCCAAAAGTATGTAGTTTAATAGAATACATGTTACACCCCAAAAGTTTAAAAGTAAAAAAAAAGGGGGATCGAGTATACTCACAGTGATTGCTTAATAGTCGTAACTGTTATTGGATCGAAGGGAGCACTTTTTAGAGTTAGCCTGATTAGATTACAATACGATAAGAGCAGGGTAGAATAACGAGATTTCACAAGTGTTGAAACAATCACCGGATTGAACGGTTGTCCGATCGGATGGCTATCTGATCGGATTGCCAGTCGAGTGGTGTTAACATGTGAGAGGAGGTGGATGGTTGCCCGATCGGATGGCCATCCGATCGGGTTACCACTAGAGTGAAGTTCATAACCAAGGGACTAAGGTGGATGTCTGTGTGCAGGTATCCTGGTTGTCCTAATCGGACGGCTGTCCGATCCAGTTGCCGGTCGATCAGACTTCGAAGTTTTGAAAAGTTATCAAAGTGTCTAAAGGATTTCAAAACAAATGCCACCTAATAGGGTGGTAGTCCGATCGGACGACTGTCCGAACGGGTTTCCGCTCGATCGGGCGACCCCTTGTCTTGTTTACCAATTCTTGTAAAAATTTTAAGTTTTTAGTTTAATGGTGACGGCACGACGCGTATTGTGACAAAAGTAAACTCGTTAGCTCAAGGTCGTCCTGATCGGGTGGCAATCACCCCTGTCCAATCAGTTGTCTGTCCTTAACGAACTTATGTCAGAATCCATCTCATGCTCGTCTTCTCCGGTAAAACCTAGATCCAAGCCAACTTTAGACTATGCATCAAGCCCACAGCCTGTTTAGATCCGGTGTCTACCGAAATAAGGCAAAAGTTGAAGGAAAGATGATGAATAACCCAAATTTTTATATGAAAAGTATAGATTTAGCTTAGATTTAATGTAAAAACGCATGAAATACCTTAGATCTGAGCTAAATCTTGCTTAGAATGACATCGTATGGCGGATTGTACAAACCACCACGATGACATCACCCTCAAGAGCTCAGATCTGAGAGATTTCACGGAGAAAAGTGTGATTTCAAGTGATAATCACGTAAAGGATGATGTGTAGAGTAAGAAAGTACAAGGATCTAGCTTGAAACATACCGAAATCAGCAAGAAAATGAAGAAACAAGGAGATAGAGGGTCTGGTCAAGCAGAGCTGTCACATCGCTGAAAAAGGTGATGTGACAGGTCTATTTATAGAGTGAGGGAGAGGAGGAGGGAAGGTGCATGGTCCGGGTGGCAGTCTGATCGGACGGCTGTCCGATCGGGTGGTTATCTGATAGGGTGACAATTCGATCGGATGGTAGTCGGATCGGATGGCCACTCTGGCTAACCCAACCTTTTCGCATCCCCCTTTTTTTATTGTTTCGGGTGTTAGATTAAGCGTTGCGCATTATTTGAGCAATAGAGTAAATAGATTATAATATACACCTCAAAATTTTACAAAATTAATAGATTCCGCCAGCGACAAGGCTCTAGTCTCTTGTTCAACCAAGAATCAAGTTTCACGAGTCTAAAGAGCCAAGCACCAAATAGATTTAGACATTCCAAACATAGCTTTAGGCATTCCAAGCATATATAGATATAGACATTCCCAAGATATAGACATTCCACACGTAGATTTAGGCATTTCATGTATATAGACATTTAGACATTTCAAGTCATATATAATTATGCATTTCCAACGTAGACTTAGACATTCCAAGAAAATAGACAGTCCAACATAGATTGGGGCTAAAATAACCAAACAGTTAAACTTCAGCGACTAATCTTGACGAGATCCTAAAGTTTAGGGACGCTGGGCTGATCGGAATGTCGCGCTCCGGTCAAAGATAAGATTTATAAGCCCAAATTACCCTTAACAATGTGTTAGTGGTAGCAAGGGGTCGAACCACGAAGAGTATGTGGTTTGTGTGTGGATTCGATTGAATTATTAAAAGAGTCACAATTTATGAAGCTTGCTAAAATGATTTTTGTGTTTTCGTTTAATTGAGAGATATGATTTTAAACTAAATGAAATGGTGAGAATGATTAACAAATACTAATTAATAATTGCGAGAAAATTGGTTACTAGAACAATAATAATAAAAAGGAATCACGCCCGGTTTCGGTAATTGTTAACCTAGGATTTCTACAAGTTTTAGTTTCAACTCAAATGCATTCGATTAACGGATTTAGTGTACCGTGACTTAGGTGCTACTAACTATCAACGTCCCGAAGAACGGACAAATAGACACTTTGTAATCAACACAAGTAAATCCTAACAACGACAACGTACAATTACATATCACCGTTTCGCAAAGTCTTAACTTTTAACATCATTCGACAATTCACGAATTCGTAACAAATGTAATACTATTGTCAAAAGATTCAAAAACCAAATACAAATTGTCACTAAGATGAAACAAGAACAATTCGAAACTCTAAAATTAACAACTACCTACACCGGGGTGAAACCAAGATGATTAGCCGCTCATGGTTGAAGAAGCTTGATCACCGGATGATTGGAATGTGAGTGAAGACATCGTGAAGCTTGTAGGAGGAAGGAATGATGGATGATTCGGGTTCTTGGATGATGATGGTGATGGTGAATGGTGGGAGGATGATTAGGGTTTTTGGATGGTGAATTGGGGATGATGAAGAATGAAGATGGTTGATTGATCTTGATTCGGATGTTGATGTTGATGATAGTGATGGAATGGTGGGTGATGGATGATCAATTGTGGCTCCAAGATATCATTTAAAACTCAAAAGTGAGTGTAACTCCCGAATTTCATGTCCCATGGCCAATAAGAATCGATTTTGACCCATTTTTCAATGAAATGCCCGTTTCCGAATTCTGATACCCGTCGCCGACGGGCCTGACCCCGTCGCCGACGGGTTGTAGTTTTTGCTGATCTCTCAGACGGGCTAATCACCTGGAGATGAGCTTGCTTGGCCAACGGGTATTTCTGGAGGGTGTCGCCAACGGGGCCCAGGCCGTCGGCGACGGGCTCTCGTTTGCACGCTTTCTGTTTTTCACTTCCAACACTCCCGGTTGACCCGTAATGCATCCTGGTGCTCCGGTTTTCGACCCGGTGACCCGTAAAGCTCCCGAAGCTCCTTAAACTTCGTTAAACCTGCAGAAACACAAATCTAATTAAAAGTAGGCCATTCAAGATTAAAACTCATATAAAAATATAAAGTTATACGATTACGAGCACCGGTTTTCAACCACGTATCACATCCCCACACTTGTCTTTTGCTTGCCGTCAAGCAAATCTGTTTTTCACTTTCACGTGGGTCGAACAACGAATATACATCCCATCTCCGAGACAAAGGTTAAGGTCTATTGTCATACAAAAGTTCACATTCTTTACAATCTCCACATATTTACCGGTAAAGTGACAAATCACATACAATAATGGTTATCCAAGATTAACCCGCCCGTAGAACTAACAAGTCATGCATATCCCTCACAATGTTCTCTCCACTCGGCTTAAAATTTGGCTAATATGTATAATGTATTAGCACTACAATCAATTAATCGCTCAAAACCGGTTAGAACACATACCCGCATAGGCTTGCAACTCAATCATTCTCCACCACCGAACACGGATACTAAGCACAAGTCAAAAGGTCTTTGTAAGGGTTGTAATGGGGCTAGGCTAAGGGTAGGGAATAGGATATTTAAAGTGGCTAAGATGATGAAAATTCGATTTTTATTACAAAACAACTATTCTAAACAAAACTAACTATAGACATCAACTACGAGGCAACGATTTTTTTTTTCGCCCTTTTATTCAATAACTAGAAACACATATTTTTGGATTTTTCTCAATGGTTTTTCATTCTTTTTCGCAACATTTTCTGTTTTTTTTTCAACTATGCAACTACAACTCCTATAATCGAATTTTCATCACACGGGTTTAAAAAGAAAAGGCTTATGGTTATGGGCTAGATAGGTGTCAAACGAAAGGTTTAGGCTCAAAGTTGGCTACTAGGGGATAATTTTTGGGTAAGGATATAAAAATGGTGTAAAAGGAAAAGGTTTACCTAATGCCTTAATCATTCTCGTGCTTGTATTCGGTCTATGGTCTCGAACGTATCAAAAGTTGCAAGTTCTACGATACGCGACTAATGGTCCACTCAACAAAGAAACATGTAAATGCAATTCTATGATATAAAAGTGGCTCAAACCTCACGTATAAGGGTATGATATGTGATATGCATGATATACTAGTTTCTTAGGCGGATTATTCCAAAATAACCACCTGCTAAATACCCGTCATGCTATTAATTTGAACTTGACCATGACAAAAGACCAAATGGGTTGTGCCATCCCTCATTGACTTGGTTACTTGTGCTTTTAAGATCGCTTTTGAAACAAGAAATTTCTGAAAAATTTTTGAAATTTTCCCCCATCCCCACACTTGAGGTAAACATTGTCCTCAATGTGTAGTGTTTAAATGAACGGGTCAAAATTGAAATTTTTTTACTACTCCCCCATCCCCACACTTGAAGTACATATTGTCCTCAATGTGTAAGAACTAGAGTTTTAAAAATGCACAAGGATGTGACACGACTAACCTTCCCAACATTTCACCCCGGAAAATATAATACACAATACAATCCACTTATTCCTAACTAAGAACCAAAGTAAAAGGGAACACATGCACCTGATTTTCGTCGCTTGATGCTCATATCTCCTTCGACTCTTCATAAAAATGGTTGTACCGCGAACATGCTGTACCTACAAATTCTAATCCTTGTGTAGAAGCGTGCTTCTCACAACCATCAAAATTTGTTAGTTACCTAGTTCTACCCTTTTTATGAACACATTACCAAGCCATGCGTTATTTCACTTCGATTTATGTGGAAACATATTTTACAACAACAACAAACCTAACTCACTTTCGTAGGAATCACAGTTGCATTTAGCGTATGCAACAAGCCCTTTTAAACCCCCCAATAGCTTGGGAGGACGAGTAGGTCTTGTGAGGGTTATATAGGGAACACACCCACAACGTTCATTTAACTAGGCAGAAATTAAATAAAAACGACACAGAAATAAAGAAACAAAATATACAACAACAACAACATAAAGTATACCATACCTCTACCGCTGATATCGCTCGTTTAGATCCACTGGTGGGTTGGGTTGGTATGGATAACCGGTGAGGGCCTTGAACATCTCCCAATAGTTATCGAGGGGACTCTGCTCCCCTTGATGCGGCGGTTGGTATGGAATCGGGATAAAACTAGACCCTACCGCTTCGGGCCAATGAGGAGTCGGGTCGGATGGGCCTTGTGGGTGGGGAAGGTCGGGGTAATTTGTCCATCCCGAGTGCTCAGCATATGGGAGGCTGGCTTGGTAGTCTCTTTGGTGCCGCTCCTGATCGTGGAGCACTTTGGCGTATTAACCGCCATTTGTTGAGAGACATACAAGGCACTCCAACGGCGTCGGTTCAATTCTCTTTCTTCATGTCGACGCGTTGCCTCTGCTTCTTCCCATGCCCGTCTTCGGGCTGCCTCATCCTCTTGCATCTTCGCCAACTGTTCCATGTGTGATCTTTGCATTGCTTGGAACAGTTCTTGCTCCTCCACAAACTTATTCAATCTCTCCCGATGGGCTTCTTGAGCGGCCCAATACTCCTGCATTGAGGGTCCATGGGACCCCTCCCAAGCTTCCCTCCTTCGGTTATACTCTCGACCTTCACCTATGCAAGCAGAGACATTGTCATATATCTCCTGCTGTCCCCGATCAAAATTTTTGTAGGAGGGCACCCGTCTCATGGTCACAAAACCCGCCACATCTGCATTGATTTCCCTATGTGGCCGCATGTATCTCTGTCTGGATCTTTGTGGACCAGAGGGTGCAGCTTCCTCCTCTTCATCACCCATTTCTTCATCTTCTTCCAATGCTGGTGGTGCCCCTGAAGTAAGAAACTCATATTTGTTACCCAAATTATCGCTCACAACATACTTGTTCCTCGAGAAGTTAATCTCTATCTTCCAATTCTTCCTCATGTAAGCCTTGTTGAATTCCTCCAACGGTTTAGATACCCATAGTGAATCCGGGGGTAAGCAATTTTGTTGCACAATCATGGCACTAATGAGGCGTGCGTATGGAATAAAACGCCTCTGGGACGACTCCCTGGTAGCCCATGTGTTCATCATCACTATGTGTCTCCATGACAATGTTGGGGTTCCATAAAGCAAAGAATGCACCACCATACAGTCACTCGCTCTAACACCTCCACGATCACCAAACCTCGCCAAGATGTTCTCAACAGAAATCCCTTGGAGAATCTTTCCCTCAATTGACATCTGCTTTCTTTTTGCTTCTCCCCCTTTGTTGAACGGTAAAATAACTTCTATCAGTTGCTCGGGATCATCATTGTTCATATGATTATCCAAGAAATGCTCGATGGGTGGGTAATCATATGCTTGTACTCCCAAGGAGTCGAAACGCACAATACAATTCATTGTCTCGAAGGACATTGTCATCTTCCCTCGTTTAGTCTTTCCCACCAACTTCCACTGTGATGGAGGTTCATTCTTGTTCATGAGCTTCAAGGTAGATAACCATTCACATACCTCCGCTAAATACACCCTGGAGGTATTATCTTCACACCAGTCAAGGACACTTTCCCATCCTAGACGTTCGAACATCTGCACAATCCCAATCTGACGAAATTCTTCTACGTTCACAACCCGTTCACATATTACCCTTTCTGGAACTGAAGTGTTCACATTGTTCACCATCTTCCACTTCCATAACTTAGCCTCTAACTTCCTGTCTTGATAACCTGACAACGGTTTGTTTTTCTCATCATCCCAAATTCTAGCGTTTTGGCTATCCCTAAACTTCACCCACTCCCAATCCTGCCTATACAATCTTGCATCATTCTCCTCTACGGAGCTTAGTTGCTCCCACTTCTTCGGTATTAAACCGGAAGAAGAACCGACCCCTGATGATGAAGCTTGGCCTGTAGTCTTTTGTCTCTTACCACCCGCCATAACTACAATCACAAACAAGCAAGCATCAATGTAAACTCAACCTTCATTAGACTCTCAAACTTTGTACATGATATGTGATGTTGAAATCTTTATTAACAAGTGAAAGTAAAATCGCATTTTTAAACTTTCAAAGTCGCCAATTTTATCATAAACTTATCAATTTCCTTGTTAATCTTACAATTTCTTATAATGTCAACAATGCATTCAACATCACCTTCATGTTCAATCAGGTTCATAACAAGTGTAATCACTTCACTATGGTTATAACATGCTCAAATTCCATCAACAACAACTAATCTTACTCAAAATCATGCTAAAACAACATACATTGTCTAAACAACCTACTCTTAAACTAAAAAGTTCAAAATTTCGAAAGAAAAACACTACATATATGATAATCAAGCATAAAATTAAGGAGAATCCATACCTTGTGTTGTTGAAACAAGAAAACTGTGAAAAGATGTAAAACAAGTAGATTGATGAACACCCCATCAAAAACCCTAAGTAACACGCCCAGAAATCTTGCAAAATAGCAAGATTTGATGAAAACCGTGTTGGGGGTTTTGTTCCTCTTGAAAAATTACCCAGGATGGACTCAAAAATCAGTTGATTTGGTGAAGAATTGAGAGAGTTATGAGAGGTTGAAGGTCTAGGGTTCTTGGAGTTCTTAGTGAAGAAGATGAAGTTGAAAGAGAGAGAAGGTAACATATGGATATGGTGAATGCAGTAGTTTAGGTTGGTTAGGATGTTTAAGAGTCATATAGGGTGGCCTTGGTTCGAATTTGAGGTTAGATATGTATTTAATTCGGTGGTAAAGGGTTTTGGTTCGGTTATGATGATGTAAAAACGAGCTGGTGCCGCAGTCAAAATGGAAGCCCGTCGCCGACGGCTAACCCCCCGTCGCCTACGGGTTTGGGAAAACATGAATGTGGCCGATGCCTTATGTACCTGGATACGGGAGAGTTGTGCCGACGGGTAGTTTCCGGTGCCCGTCCCGGACGGGTTCACTCCCGTCGCCGACGGGTTCTTTATTAATTAATTTTTTTATGAAAAATAGAGGGAATTTTATTAACTTTTAAGAAAGGGACTATGTACAATAAAAATTCCTAAAAATTATTAAAAATCTTTTTGTGATTTTTTAAGAGTTAAATTTTCAAAAATTGCGAAACCGTTACGGCCCTACCACCCCCCGAAAAGTCGTGTATTGTCCCTAATACACACAAATAAGTCTATAAACATTCCTTTTGTCTTCAAGACCCGTTTATGATGTCCGGACTTCACACAATTACAACGGTTAGTAGGAAACGAAAACGAATAACACAAAACATACAAACAAATAAACTGGGAAGCTTTACATAACTTTACACAAAACATTACCGGTCCTTTTCATTCGACCTCATAAACCGGGAAGCTTACCACGAAGCTCACCGATTCCTTGTTTTCATCCACCTTCTCGTTACCGTCGAGAAACGATTTTAGCCGATGACCATTTACCGTTTGCCGTACCCCATCCTTCGGGTCCTCGATAGTAACATCACCCAATTGTCCGACTCGGGTGACAACATAGGGTCCCATCCATTTGCTTCGGAGCTTTCCGGGAAAGAACTTGAGCTTCGAATTGTAGAGCCACACCTTTTGACCCACCTCAAACTCTTTCTTTCTCAACTTGGCATCATGCGCTCTTTTCATCCCATCCTTATACTTAGACGCGCATTCATATGCCGTCTCCCTTAGCTCCTCCAACTCGCATAACTTGAGCTTCCGTTCCTTACCTGCATCATCATATTGCACATTAACCTCTTTAATAGCCCATAATGATTTGTGCACAACTTCGACCGGTAAATGGCAGTTTTTACCGTAAACCAACCGGTAAGGTGTGGTGCCTATGGGTGTCTTATGTGCCGTACGATAGGCCCATAAAGCATCGTTCAACTTAATTGACCAATCCTTACGGTCCGCCCGCACGGTCTTTTGCAAAATCTCTTTGATTTGCCTATTTGACACCTCAACTTTCCCGCTTGTTTGCGGGTGATAGGGGTAGCAATCCTATGGTCAACACCAAACCGTTTTAGAAGTTTTCCAAACCGAAAATTTTTAAAATGAGATCCTCCATCACTTATGATGACACGAGGAATCCCAAACCTTGAAAAAATATTAGTTTAGACAAAATTACAAACCATGGAATAGTCGTTTGTCTTGGTGGCTATTGCTTCGACCCATTTTGACACATAGTCAACGACCACCAAGATGTACAAGTTGCCATAGGAATTAGGAAATGGGCCCATGAAATCAATACCCCATACATCGAAAACATCGACTACAAGGATTGGTTGCATAGGCATCTCATCCCTTTTTGAAATACCCCCTATTTTCTAGCACTCTATGCAATTCTTTGAAAACTCGTTAGCATCTTTAAATATAGTAGGCCAATAAAGGCCACTATTCAACACTTTGTGACCCGTTTTGTGCCCACTAAAATGACCACCACATGCAAACGAGTGTAGATGCCGCAACACGCTTGGAATCTCTTCGTCATCAATGCATCTTCTTATAACTTGATCCGCACACTCCTTCCACAAATGCGGTTCTTCCAACCGATAATACTTGATTTGTGACATGAAGTGTTGCCTTTTCCGTCTATCCCAATGTGCTGGCATATCACCTGTAACAAGATAATTGACCATGTTAGCATACCATGGCAATTTATCTAGTTTCATTATGTGCTCGTCTGGGAAAGTCTCATTGATTTCTAAGGCCTTCGGATCCTCTTCAACCATCAATCGGGACAAGTGGTCCGCTACCACATTCTCAATACCCTTCTTGTCCCGTATCTCCAAATCAAAATCTTGGAGCAACAACACCCATCGGATTAATCTCGGTTTTGTATCCTTCTTCTCCATGAGGTACCTAACTGTAGTGTGATCAGAGTAAATAATCACTTTACTACCCCATATGTAAGACCGAAATTTATCCAATGCATATACCACCGCAAGTAGCTCTTTTTCGGTGGTTGTGTAATTCAATTGCACATCTGAAAGAGTCTTACTTGCATAGTATATGGCAACGGGTTTCTTGTCAACCCGTTGTCCCAACACGGCCCCCACCGCATAATCACTTGCATCGCACATAATTTCAAAAGGTAAAGACCAATTTGGCGATTGCAAGATTGGGGCCTCCACTAACTTCTCTTTCAATTTATTAAAAGTATTTTGGCAATTTTCATTAAAATCAAACGGTTGGTCTTTTAACAACAAATTACATAAAGGCTTTGTTATATCACTAAAACCCTTAATAAACCGCCTATAAAACCCTGCGTGACCTAGAAACGACCTAACACCTTTAACAGTCGTGGGATACGGTAAAGTAGATATGACTTGTACCTAAGCACGATCAACCTCTATCCCACGACTTGACACCACGTGTCCCAACACAATTCCCTCTTGAACCATAAAATGGCTCTTTTCCCAACTTAGGACCAAACTAGTCTCAACACATCTTTTTAACACTTTATCTAGTTGGTCCAAATAAGCCTCCAAAGATGATCCAAAAATTGAGAAATCATCCATGAAGATTTCCAAAGACTTTCCCACCATATCTGAGAAGATACTCATCATGCACCTTTGGAAGGTGGTGGGAGCGTTACATAATCCAAACGGCATTCGCCTAAATGCGAATGTACCGTAGGGGCATGTAAACGTAGTCTTTGATTGATCTTCCGGATGGATGGCAATTTGGTTATAACCGGAATAGCCATCTAAGAAGCAATAAAATTTTTGCCCCGACAATTTCTCAACTATTTGATCTATGAACGGTAAAGGAAAATGATCTTTGGAAGTTGCGGTATTCAACTTCCTATAATCAATACAAATTCGCCACCCGGTTACCGGCCGAGTGGCTACCTCTTCACCTGCGTCATTTTTGACGACTTGTATACCCGCTTTCTTAGGAACCGTCTGTGTTGGGCTCACCCATTGGCTATCCGAGATCGGGTAAATGACACCCGCATCCAGCCACTTCAATACTTCCTTCTTTACTACCTCCCGCATATTCGGATTTAATCTCTGTTGTGCATCTCGAACGGGAGTCACATTCTCTTCCATGATGATTTTGTGCATCACCACCGAGGGACTAATACCCTTCAAATCCGCAATGGTCCATCCAATCACCGCCTGATTGATGACCAACACCTCCATCAGTTTTTTCTCTTGCTCCACGGTTAAATTCGATGCAATAATGACCAGGAGTATATTGCCTTCTCCAACATAAGCATACTTGAGATGCTTCGGCAATGCTTTCAACTCAACCTCCGGAGGCTCTACTAACGACGACTTCAATTTAGTGTCAATGCTCTCCGGTAAGCTTTCAACTTGGTGCGTCCATGTCGGTTTTCCTTCTCGAACCGCAAGCACCTCCAAACTCTTCACTTCCTCGTCGATGCTTCTCTCCACCTCCACCTGTGACCTGTCAAACATATAACAATCCTCCATTGTGTTTTCCCCATAAACGACTGTGTCGCAAAGAGGTATACACGTGTCAACAATGTCTGCCATATAGCATTCATCATCAACTGGAGGGCTCATAAGTCCGGAAAAAACATGCAACCTCAACCTTTGGTTTCCAAATGTCATGTCAACCGTTCCTGTTCTGCAGTCAATTTGAGCATTTGCAGTTGCTAAGAACGGTCGACCCAAAATCACCGTAGGTCGTTTGGTTGGGTCCTTGGCTACATAATCAAGTACGAGAAAGTCCACCGGATAATAAAAATCCTCGATTTTCACTATCACATCCGAAACAACTCCACAGGGTAGTTTGGGTGTCAAATCGGCTAACACCACGGTGGTGTTTGACGATTGAAGTGGACCAAACTCGTATGGGTCATACAAAGTACCCGGTAGAATGCTTAGACTAGCACCAAGATCTAAAAGTGCCCGGTTGATTTTAAAATCGCCTACTTGAATTGAAATGATAGGCGCACCCGGATCTTGGAGCTTAGGTGGAAGTGCACCCGAAAGAATTGAACTCACGTTTTCGGTTAAATCTAATTTTTTTGGAAATTTGTGAGTGCGTTTTTGGGTACACAAATCTTTCAAGTACTTAGCATATGACGGTACTTGTTTAATTGCATCCAAAAGAGGTAAGTTGATATTAACTTGTTTGAAAATTTCCAACAACTCTTCTTGTTGCGGACCTCTTTTGTTTACAACCTTTTTCATGGGTCCCTTCAATGCTTCGGGATAAGGGGCGGTATTAGCCTCCACACCCTTTTCCTTAGCCTTGGGGACGGGGATGGTCACAACGGGAGTATCATTGTTCTTTTTCAAATCATTTTTATTTTGACCCGTTTGACCATCCTCATGCTCATCATCACTAGCATCTTCCACCACCCCTTCAACAAATTGGGGTGGTGGTGTTTTGACACCATTATCAACAACTCGACCACTATGTAAAGTAATTTTATTAATTGGTACCTCACGTGTGTTCCTTGAACTTGACCCTTGATGCTTAGGGTTCACCGCGGTGTCACTTGGAAGCTTTCCCGTGCTTCCTCTCAATTGAGCCATTTCCTCCTCGAGTTGGCCCACTTGCTTTGCCAATGCCTCATGTGCTTTATCCTGAATCTCGTTTGTCTTCTTTATCTCTTTGATATCATTGTGAGATTCTTTTATGTTGTTTTGAGATTCTCTTTGCATATTCAATAAGGCATCCATTTTGGCACTCAAGTCATCGCCACCAGTTTGATTGTTCGACCCGCTTCCATTACCGCCCTGATGGTTGTAATTCCGTTGGTACCCACCTTGGTAATTGTTGTCCCTACCTTGGTACCCTTGGTTGTAATTTCATTGATAACCTCCTTGGTTACCACCTTGGCGGTTTTGGTATGATGACCCGCTTTGACCTCCTTGATTACCCGATTGGAAGTTCGGGTTCATTTGATTTGAAGCATTGCCATACCGGAAGTTAGGGTGATTTCTCAAACCCGGATGATAGTGTTGGAGTTCATGTCATATTGCTTCCTATCTCCATACACTTGGTTGACTTCCTCCGTGTACTCACTCGGCCCCGTTGGACATTGTTCCGCTCTATGTCCAATATCACCACAACCTTCACACACCTCGAATTGGACCGCATTTACTTCCTTTTTCTTTATTCGAGCCATTTCCCGTTCTAAAGTGGAAATCCGATCTTTAGAGTCAAGATCGGGAAGTGACCGGGAAACGGGATGTTTTTTAGCTCTATCGGCCGATTCTTTCTCTTTTGACCGCTTACTCATCCGCTCTAAAAACTCCCAATCATCGTCTTCATGGTTGCTCAAAAGAGTCCCGTTACTTGTCGACTCGAGACGATTCGATGTTGTGTCATCTAAACCCTGTACAAAGCACTTAACCAACTCCCACTTCTCGATTTGATGATGTGGGCATCTCCGCATCATTTCTTTGAATCGAGTGAACGCTTCATGCAACGGCTCACCCGATAATTAACGAAAAGACCTAATTTGATCACGAGCATCATCGGTCTTCGCCATAGAATAGTATTCATCTAGAAACGCTTGTTGCATTTCTCCCCATGTGCGGATGCTATTGGCCGGGAGGGTAAGGAACCATTGCTTCGCTTTGTCTTTCAATGAAAATTGGAACAAGCGAAGTTTGACTTCTTCTAACGCAAAGTTGTGCCCCCTATAGTGCTACAAATAGAAGAGAATTCCGCCAAATGTGTGTACGGTTCATCGTTGGATCTCCCATTGAAGTGAGGAAATATGTTGATGTAATGAGGTTTACAATCAAACATCCTTCGCTCACAAATGATTGGTGAATCGTTTTCGGTAACAATAGGCCTAAAGCGGTTATTCACTCCCCGTGGAGGTTGTTGACGACGATAAGGACTGTTAACTTCTTGATCCTCATTTCTCCGGTTATCCCTTCTATCATCCCTTCTCTCATTCCTTCTTTCATCTCGTCGCTCATATCTTCTCTCACCCCTTACTTGATTCCTACCTTGGTTACCTCTTTGATTGCCACCTCCCACGAAACGAGGAATCCGATTAGGGTTGCCATTATTATTGTAATACCCGTCATTGCGATTCCTTGGGTTGTTATTCCGTGGTTGGCGGTTATTCTCGTAACCGTCATTCCTTCTATTCCCATGACCATATTCGTCATCCCTAACGTAGTTGGCATTTTGATAGCCAAACTCTTCATCTTCGTACTCTCTTGCATTGTAGACATTACGCCTATTAATGTATCCCCAATCTTCATCGTCATCCACTCGATCATCATCGTAACCCCCATCATCCGAATTTTCTGTATGAATGCTTACATGTTCCGGCGATTGATAACCGGGAACACTATAAGGTTCATCATCAGGGATTGCATTTCTCAAGTCGTCGATGTTGAAAAATAGGTCTTCATTCCCGGGATTGCCGCGATCACGATTACCTCTACAATCGGAATTGACATTCCGATCATCAAGGTTGATGGGTAACGAGGCTTGTCGATGAAGGGTTTGTTGTTGGGGTGTTCTTTGGGTGTTATTGGGATTTTGGTTTCGGAAAGGTGGAGTGGGTGGTCTAGCATTGACGTTACCACCCGGTTGCTCTTGAGGTATAGGTTGGACATTTTGGGCGGGATAAAAGGTTCCTCGGGATTGAAATTGATTTGGATTGAGGTTTTGGTTGGAGTTGAAGTTTTGATTGGAGTTGTGGTTCACCATTGAATCGGTTTCAATGGTCGGTGTGAGTGGTGGTGTTTGGTTGGTTTGATTAGAAGCAAGTGTTGCTTCCAATAGGCTTGCTAGGTTTCTTCTTGCGACTCTTTCGATTTCCGGTTCGTAGACTAAAGGTGAAGTCCTCCCGGAGTTCCGCGTATGCATGCACTACCTGTAACCTGCACAACTAACACACCCCGCGTAACAAGGAAAAAGACAAGTACAAAAATAAAGCTAAACAAATTAAACAGTTAATCACAAAAAATTCAAACAATATCCAAACACAAACCGCACGCACTCCCCAGCAACAGCGCCAAAATTTGATCGGAATGTCGCGCTTCGGTCAAAGATAAGATTTATAAGCCCAAATTACCCTTAACAATGTGTTAGTGGTAGCAAGGGGTCGAACCACGAAGAGTATGTGGTTTGTGTGTGGATTCGATTGAATTATTAAAAGTGTCACAATTTATGAAGCTTGCTAAAATGATTTTTGTGTTTTCGTTTAATTGAGAGATATGATTTTAAACTAAATGAATTGGTGAGAATGATTAACAACTACTAATTAATAATTGCGAGAAAATTGGTTACTAGAACAATAATAATAAAAAGGAATCACGCCCGGTTTCGGTAATTGTTAACCTAAGATTTCTACAAGTTTTAGTTTTAACTCAAATGCATTCGATTAACGGATTTAGTGTACCGTGACTTAGGTGCTACTAACTGTCAACGTCCCGAAGAACGGACAAAAAGACACTTTGTAATCAACACAAGTAAATCCTAACAACGACAACGTACAATTACATATCACCATTTCGCAAAGTCTTAACTTTTAACATCGTTCGACAATTCACGAATTCGTAACAAATGTAATACTATTGTCAAAAGTTTCAAAAACCAAATACAAATTGTCACTAAGATGAAACAAGAACAATTCGAAACTCTAAAATTAACAACTACCTACACCAGGGTGAAACCAAGATGATTAGCCACTCATGGTTGAAGAAGCTTGATCACCGGATGATTGGAATGCGAGTGAAGACATCGTGAAGCTTGTAGGAGGAAGGAATGATGGATGATTCGGGTTCTTGGATGATGACGGTGATGGTGAATGGTGGGAGGATGATTAGGGTTTTTGGATGGTGAATTAGGGATGATGAAGAATGAAGATGGTTGATTGATCTTGATTCGGATGTTGATGTTGATGATAGTGATGGAATGGTGGGTGATGGATGATCAATTGTGGCTCCAAGACATCATTCAAAACTCAAAAGTGAGTGTAACTCCCGAATTTCATGTCCCATGGCCAATAAGAATCGATTTTGACCCATTTTTCAATGAAATGCCCGTTTCCGAATTCTGATACCCGTCACCGACGAGCCTGACCACGTCGCCGACGGGTTGTAGTTTTTGCTGATCTCTCCGACGGGCTAATCACCTGGATACGAGCTTGCTTGGCCGACGGGTATTTCTGGAGAGCGTCGCCGAGGGGGCCCAGGCCGTCGGCGACGGGCTCTCGTTTGCACGCTTTCTGTTTTTCACTTCCAACACTCCCGGTTGACCCGTAATGCATCCTGGTGCTCCGGTATTCGACCCGGTTGTGACAACTCGAATTTCCAAGATTTCCATTTCGCATTTATTGCACGTTCATGTATTGTTTAGCTGTTTATTTGCACAATTGATTGCTATAGAATTGTATACGTTTTGATACAATGAAGTGTATTGTGTGATTGTGCATGACTATGTGTTAATTGTGATAAACTTGTCAAATGTATAAACTTGGTGGTGAAACTGTGAAATTAATTGAGATAGTGCACTCTTGTAAAATAGAATAATGGAGGGTGTAAAGAGTTATTAGTGAAACCTAAATCATACTTAACCCTAATCCCATTTCACAAATCATTTTCACAAACCAAAACACGCACTATACTCTCTAATCTCCTAGCAATCATCACCATCATCATTGGCAAGGGCTATTCATCACTTTCGATTCCACATTTCTCTAGGATCATCACAAGGTAAATGATTATTGTTTATTGATTTCTTGATTCTATCAAATGATTATTGTTTATTGATTTCTTGATTATGTGTTCATGGAAAACCCTAGTTTCTCATGTGATATTCTGTGATTTGATCCTGGATAGTTGAGATTATGACGATGATTAGATGCATGCTTGATAGATTGTTCTTGTTATGACTACTGTTGTGATATCGATCAATTGACTTTTGATTCTGCCGTCTAGCTAAATGAAAGTAGGGTTTTTGATCGTGTGTATGAAAACTGTAACTGATGCCTTGATTCTGTGCAAAGGTTGGGATTCACGCGTAATGTTAGTCAGAGTTTTGTGAATGATTAAACTTGTCTGAGTTTTTAATATATATCATAGTGGTCCGACTTTAGTGATGTGTTAAGTGTCTGAGCTTTATATGATATGCTTGTAGTCTGAGTTTTTATGTATATGCATTAAGATCCGAGTTTCACAAGATATGCACAGGTCCGAGTTTAAGCAAGAAACCCCCCCCCCTTAATTGGTTGTCCGAGTTTGGGCTTTAAAGCCCTTGGTCCGACTTTGTGTATGTTAAAAATGCGAGCCCGAGATTCAGCCATCCCCACACCAAACTGTCCGACTTTTATTGCAGAGAGTTGGGTCCGAGTTTATATAGTAAATGGGTCCAAGTTTATATAGTGAAAATAGGTCCGAGTTTACATTATAAGAGAGGTCCGAGTTTATTTGTTTGAGAGGCCAAGGTCCGAGCTTGTGGCCCAATCCTCTTTGGTCCGAGTATTAAACCCCCAACCTCTCAAGGTCCGAACTTTAAACCCACTCCCCTCTAGTCCGAGTTTTATGCTTAGTTTTGGCCGACTTTTAAACAGGGGAAGCCCCCCCCCCCCACACACACACTTGTCCGAGTTTTATAGAGAGCAAGGCCCTGTCTATTTTGTGAGGCCATGAATTGTATATTAATTGATGATTGGATCTGATAAGAGATGTATGTCCTGTGCTAGCCACTAACACCCTTAAATATGTTAAGTTTATTGAAGCTGCTAAATGTACTAAGTATGTTAACGGTGACAATCAGATTATCATCCATGTTAGACTGAAATGTGAAAGCAAAGGCGTGACGCAAGAATTATGTGAATACGATGAACTGATTACATGAGGTAGGATTCTATATGTGTATAATCGTATGATACTGAATGCAACTGTGTGATTCTACATGCGCGAACAGTCTATGTGATATCATCATGTACACAATAAACACACAAGACACAGCTGCTTGATTGTTAATGATTGCAAACCCTAATTTGATGCAAACACTTACGTCGCATCATGTGCAACATATCCTAGGTCGTGTGTAACGGACTTAGACGATTAACAAACCCTAGAAGCAATAACATACCGAGCAAACCAAGGTGAGTTCACACAGCCAAGGCATGGGGTTCCCAGGGTGGGAATGGGATTTGATTATTTACTGGTACTTATCTATACTGGAACGTAGTGATGTGATTTGATGAACTATGGTACATACTCCGCTGATTGAACTACGACTAGACTAGTAACACTTATTGAACTGATCTTCGCACACCTGCCAAGGGTTGGCCGCGATATTATGACTGACTTCGCACACCTGCCTTTGGAAGGCCGCGAACTGTAATTTACTAATCTTCGCACACCTGCCTGGTAGGCCGCGATACAGGTAAACCTAGTCTAGAATACACGGGATGAACATCCCCTAATCTCTTCGCATACCTGCCTGGGAGGCCGCGATGGAAACTAATACGATACATGACATAACGAACGCACATACTACTACTCACACTGTACTATTACTGAACTGTTAACTGTGAACTCGCTCAACTAGTTGTTGATCCTCTGTTACATGCCTTGCAGGTCGTTAGATACTTATGGAGCTTGCACAGGGAGGAGCGGGTCGTTGTGGAGCATGGATTATGTTTTGAAACTTATTGAACTTATGTTACACATTTGGGTTTCCGTACTTATGCTTCCGCTATACTTATAAACTATGATTTTGTTTTGAACACTTATCGTATTGAATGATTGGTTTACATTTATTATGTTTGATATTAATTACATGTTCGATATGATTGGTGGCTTGATCCTGGTCAGTCACGCTCCCAAGCGGTGATACTCCGCGTGTGGATTTTGGGGGTGTGACAGATTGGTATCAGAGCCATTGGTTATAGAGAACTTGGTTTTAATATGGGGAAAACGTTTTTATTAAAACCAGACTATAACCAGAACAGTGCTCTCAACGATCCACAACGACGCTTCGCTCCACGTGCAAGACTCGACATCCTAGGTAATAAGGTTTATGTTTATTGCCTACATGCTAGAATTGCATAGAACTTTGCTCGTAGTATGCTTACATTACTTTGCTCACTACTTGTTATTGCTTGAGAACACCTATGTGCTTACACTCTTCTGTCATCGCACTATTCGCGAACCTTTCTCACTTATGTTGCCTTTGATGTGAAGATCAATGGCCGGACGAATCAACATGACTCAAGCCCAGCTAGAGGCTCTCGTTCAAGTTCAAGTTGCTGCGGCACTTGCAGCTGCTCAAGCAGGTAGTATACCCTGCAGTATAGACTCACACTAGGATCCTTAGATCCTACATTAACTCTCGTATTTAACCTTGTCCTATTCGTACACAATAGGTCAACACGCGCAGCAGCCTGTCTGCACATTCAAGAACTTCATGGACTGTCGTCCAAGCTCATTCAGTGGCACCGAGGGGGCAGTGGGACTCCTCCATTGGTTTGAGAAGCTAGAATCTGTGTTTGAAATGTGTGAATGCCCTGAGGCTCGCAGGGTCAAGTACGCCACTGGCACTTTGGAAGGAATCGCGTTGACTTGGTGGAACGCGCAAGTACAGATCCTAGGGTTGGCAGCTGCTAACGCCACCCCTTGGAATGATTTCAAGGAATTGATCAAAAGGGAATACTGCACTCGTGAAGACATTCACAAGCTGGAAGATGAACTGTATCACTTGAAAATGGTTGGGTCAGAGATTGAAGCTTATACTAAGAGGTCGAACGAGCTGGCCGTTCTGTGTCCAACCATGGTGGACCCTCCATACAAGCGCATTGAGTTGTATCTCAAGGGGTTAGCGCCAGAGATCCAGAGCCATGTGACATCGGCTAATCTTGATAATATCCAGGCTATTCAGCGCCTTGCTCATCGTATTACAGATCAGGCAGTGGATCAGAACAGGCTGCCAAAACGTGTCAAGGCTACCACTACTGCTGTCACTACTTCTGCTACTCCCAGTGACAACAAGAGAAAATGGGAGGGGGATTCCAGCAAGGGATCAGTTTCTGTTCAGTCTCAGCAGCGCAAGACAAATGACTACCAGAATCCGAGTCAGCAATCATCTGGCAGTCAGGGGCAGGGTGGATATCGGGGAATTCACCCACTGTGTAATAAGTGCAACAGACACCACAGCGGAAGATGTCGCAGGGAACGTTGTCAAAGATGCCTCAAGATGGGTCATGAGGCTAAGGATTGTAGAAGCTCACGGCTAGCAAATCAGAACCAGCAACTCCCACCGCCAGCTCCACAGAACCAGCAGCAACAACCACAGCGTGGAAACCGGGGATGTTTCCAGTGTGGGGCAGAAGGTCATTACAAACGCGATTGTCCTCAGTTGAACCAGAATCAGAACCACGACAATAACCAGGGCAACGGGAACAACAACAACAACGGGGGAAACGACAACAACAATGGCAACGAGGCAAGAGGTCGAGTTTTCGTGTTAGGACGAGGAGACGCAATGAACGATATTTGAACTTATAACTTATTTTGGGTTTTCATTATTATGTTTCCGCTACACAAACAAAGTTTGGTTTGAACATCAGTTGTATTGGGTTTTATGAATTATTTTAACTACTATACTTTATGTTTGATATGATGGATGGTTTGATATTATTGAGCGCACCTGCCGTATTTATGGACCTTATGAACAGGGTGTGCAAACCCTATATTGACAAGTTTGTCATTGTCTTCATCGACGACATTCTGATCTACTCCAAGAGTCAGGAGGAACACGAGCAGCACTTACGTCTTATCTTGGAACTTCTTCGAAAGGAGCAACTGTACGCAAAGTTTTCAAAATGCGACTTCTGGCTTCGTGAAGTCCACTTCTTAGGCCATGTGGTGAACAGGGATGGGATTCATGTCGATCCATCCAAAGTAGAGTCGATCAGAAACTGGCCTGCACCGCGTACACCGACCGAAATACGCCAATTTTTGGGTTTGGCGGGTTACTACAGACGATTCATCAAAGACTTCTCCAAGATCGCACAGCCGCTTACTATGCTGACACAGAAAGGTGTCACCTACCGTTGGGGAGATTCCCAAGAGACCGCTTTTCAATACCTAAAGGATAGGCTTTGCAGTGCACCTATTCTCTCATTGCCGGAGGGCACAGATGACTTCGTGGTTTATTGTGACGCATCAATACAGGGTCTTGGTTGCGTATTGATGCAACGGGATAAGGTTATTGCTTACGCTTCGCGGCAACTCAAGAATCATGAACGGAACTACACGACGCACGATTTAGAGCTGGGAGCTGTTGTTTTCGCGCTTAAGATATGGCGACACTACCTGTACGGTACCAGGTGCACGATTTACACCGATCACAGGAGCCTCGAGCATATTCTTAAGCAAAAGGATTTGAACATGCGTCAACGGAGATGGGTTGAACTACTGAACGACTATGAATGCGCCATCAAGTATCATCCAGGCAAGGCCAATGTTGTGGCTGATGCCCTCAGTCGGAAAGACACCCTACCTAAGCGCGTGCGAGCGCTACAGCTCACTATCCAGTCCAGTCTTCCTTCACAGATACGAACTGCTCAGATAGAAGCATTGAAACCCGAAAACGTCAAAGCTGAAGCCTTGCGCGGCTCAAGGCAACGAATGGAACAAAAGGAAGACGGCGCATACTATGTAACGGGGCGTATTTGGGTCCCACTTTATGGCGGTTTACGAGAGCTGGTTATGGACGAAGCTCACAAGTCCCGCTACTCGGTACATCCAGGGTCGGACAAAATGTACCACGACATCAGAACTACATATTGGTGGCCTAGCATGAAAGCCCACATCGCTACTTACGTCGGCAAGTGTTTGACATGTGCAAAGGTCAATGTGGAGTATCAGAAACCAGCGGGCATACTTCAACAACCCAGGATACCACAGTGGAAATGGGAAGAAATTTCCATGGATTTTGTTACAGGCCTACCCAGATCCCAGCGTGGGAATGATACTATATGGGTGATCGTGGATCGACTCACCAAGTCTGCACACTTCCTGGCTATAAAGGAAACAGATAAGTTCTCCACTCTCGCAGACATCTATCTTAAAGAAGTTGTTTCGAGGCACGGGGTGCCCACCTCCATCATTTCGGATCGGGATGCACGATTCACGTCAGAGCTATGGCAAGCGATGCACAAATCCTTCGGCTCACGATTAGACATGAGCACAGCGTACCATCCTCAGACCGATGGGCAGTCTGAGCGAACAATCCAAACTCTTGAAGACATGCTTCGAGCATGTGTTATCGATTTCGGCAACGGCTGGGAAAAGCACCTCCCTTTGGTGGAGTTTTCTTACAATAATAGTTATCACACCAGCATACAAGCCGCTCCATTCGAGGCATTGTACGGGCGTAAATGCCGGTCACCTCTCTGTTGGGCAGAGGTGGGGGATAGTCAGATCACGGGTCCAGAGATTGTAGTGGACGCCACAGAAAAGATTGCACAAATACGACAACGCATGGCGGCAGCACGCGACCGTCAGAAAGCATACGCGGATAAGCGTAGGAAACCGTTGGAATTTCAGGTCGGGGACCGGGTTTTACTAAAAGTCTCACCCTGGAAGGGTGTGGTTCGATTTGGTAAACGAGGCAAGCTCAATCCACGGTATGTTGGACCGTTCGAGATCGTTGAGAAAATAGGCAAAGTGGCCTACAAGCTAAACCTACCAGCTGAACTCGGTGCAGTTCACAATGTATTTCACGTGTCGAATCTGAAGAAGTGCCTATCAGATGAGACCCTCATAGTTCCTTTTAAGGAACTCACTATCGACGAGCGGTTGCAGTTCGTCGAGGAACCAGTTGAAATCACGGACCGGGATGTTAAGGTCCTCAAACACAAGAGAATCCCTCTTGTTCAAGTTCGTTGGAACTCCCGACGTGGCCCAGAGTACACCTGGGAACGCGAAAATCAAATGAAAGAAAAGTACCCCCAGTTATTCGGAACCAATGTAACCACTACTGAGGTTGAAGCTACTGCTACTGAATTTCGGGACGAAATTCCAAATCAACGGGGGGATGATGTGACACCCCAGGAAAACCAGTGAACAATACAGCTTACCTAGCTTCCTCAGTGAGTGCGTACCAAATTTCGGGACGAAATTTCTTTTAAGTTGGGGATAATGTGACAACTCGAATTTCCAAGATTTCCATTTCGCATTTATTGCACGTTCATGTATTGTTTAGCTGTTTATTTGCACAATTGATTGCTATAGAATTGTATACGTTTTGATACAATGAAGTGTATTGTGTGATTGTGCATGACTATGTGTTAATTGTGATAAACTTGTCAAATGTATAAACTTGGTGGTGAAATTGTGAAATTAATTGAGATAGTGCACTCTTGTAAAATAGAATAATGGAGGGTGTAAAGAGTTATTAGTGAAACCTAAATCATACTTAACCCTAATCCCATTTCACTAATCATTTTCACAAACCAAAACACGCACTATACTCTCTAATCTCCTAGCAATCATCACCATCATCATTGGCAAGTGCTATTCATCACTTTCGATTCCACATTTCTCTAGGATCATCACAAGGTATTGTTTATTGATTTCTTGATTCTATCAAATGATTATTGTTTATTGATTTCTTGATTATGTGTTCATGGAAAACCCTAGTTTCTCATGTGATATTCTGTGATTTGATCCTGGATAGTTGAGATTATGACGATGATTAGATGCATGCTTGATAGATTGTTCTTGTGATGACTACTGTTGTGATATCGATCAATTGACTTTTGATTCTGCCGTCTAGCTAAATGAAAGTAGGGTTTTTGATCGTGTGTATGAAAACTGTAACTGATGCCTTGATTCTGTGCAAAGATTGGGATTCATGCGTAATGTTAGTCAGAGTTTTGTGAATGATTAAACTTGTCTGAGTTTTTAATATATATCATAGTGGTCCGACTTTAGTGATGTGTTAAGTGTCTGAGCTTTATATGATATGCTTGTAGTCTGAGTTTTTATGTATATGCATTAAGATCCGAGTTTCACAAGATATGCACAGGTCCGAGTTTAAGCAAGAAACCCCCCCCCCCTTAATTGGTTGTCCGAGTTTGGGCTTTAAAGCCCTTGGTCCGACTTTGTGTATGTTAAAAATGCGAGCCCGAGATTCAGCCATCCCCACACCAAACTGTCCGACTTTTATTGCAGAGAGTTGGGTCTGAGTTTATATAGTAAATGGGTCCGAGTTTATATAGTGAAAATAGGTCTGAGTTTACATTATAAGAGAGGTCCGAGTTTATTTGTTTGAGAGGCCAAGGTCCGAGCTTGTGGCCCAATCCTCTTTGGTCCGAGTATTAAACCCCCAACCTCTCAAGGTCCGAACTTTAAACCCACTCCCCTCTAGTCCGAGTTTTATGCTTAGTTTTGGCCGACTTTTAAACAGGGGAAGCCCCCCCCACACACACACTTGTCCGAGTTTTACAGAGAGCAAGGCCCTGTCTATTTTGTGAGGCCATGAATTGTATATTAATTGATGATTGGATCTGATAAGAGATGTATGTCCTGTGCTAGCCACTAACACCGTTAAATATGTTAAGTTTATTGAAGCTGCTAAATGTACTAAGTATGTTAACGGTGACAATTAGATTATCATCCATGTTAGACTGAAATGTGAAAGCAAAGGCGTGACGCAAGAATTATGTGAATACGATGAACTGATTACATGAGGTAGGATTCTATATGTGTATAATCGTATGATACTGAATGCAACTGTGTGATTCTACATGCGCGAACAGTCTATGTGATATCATCATGTACACAATAAACACACAAGACACAGCTGCTTGATTGTTAATGATTGCAAACCCTAATTTGATGCAAACACTTACGTCGCATCATGTGCAACATATCCTAGGTCGTGTGTAACGGACTTAGACGATTAACAAACCCTAGAAGCAATAACATACCGAGCAAACCAAGGTGAGTTCACACAGCCAAGGCATGGGGTTCCCAGGGTGGGAATGGGATTTGATTATTTACTGGTACTTATCTATACTGGAACGTAGTGATGTGATTTGATGAACTATGGTACATACTCCGCGGATTGAACTACGACTAGACTAGTAACACTTATTGAACTGATCTTCGCACACCTGCCAAGGGTTGGCCGCGATATTATGACTGACTTCGCACACCTGCCTTTGGAAGGCCGCGAACTGTAATTTACTAATCTTCGCACACCTGCCTGGTAGGCCGCGATACAGGTAAACCTAGTCTAGAATACACGGGATGAACATCCCCTAATCTCTTCGCATACCTGCCTGGGAGGCCGCGATGGAAACTAATACGATACATGACATAACGAACGCACATACTACTACTCACACTGTACTATTACTGAACTGTTAACTGTGAACTCGCTCAACTAGTTGTTGATCCTCTGTTACATGCCTTGCAGGTCGTTAGATACTTATGGAGCTTGCACAGGGAGGAGCGGGTCGTTGTGGAGCATGGATTATGTTTTGAAACTTATTGAACTTATGTTACACATTTGGGTTTCCGTACTTATGCTTCCGCTATACTTATAAACTATGATTTTGTTTTGAACACCTATCGTATTGAATGATTGGTTTACATTTATTATGTTTGATATTAATTACATGTTCGATATGATTGGTGGCTTGATCCTGGTCAGTCACGCTCCCAAGCGGTGATACTCCGCGTGTGGATTTTGGGGGTGTGACACCGGTGACCCGTAAAGCTCCCGAAAAGCTCCTTAAACTTCGTTAAACCTGCATAAACACAAATCTAATTAAAAGTAGGCCATTCAAGATTAAAACTCATATAAAAATATAAAGTTATACGATTACGAGCACCGGTTTTCAACCACGTATCATGGGCGTTACAGTCTTCCCTCCTTTTGGAGATTTCGTCCCCGAAATCTTAGAAGAAGACTGTTCAAAGAGATGCGGGTACTTGGCCTTCATATCACTTTTCAACTCCCAAGTGAATTCCACCACGCTTTCCTTCCCATCGAACCTTGACAATGGGACTTTTGCTGTGCCTCAAACGCTTGACAGATTGATCCATGATTTCGACCGGTTTCTCCACAAATTGAACAACTTCATTTATTTGCAAGTCTTCCAGAGGAACTTGCAGTTCCTCATCGGCTAGACACTTCCATAGCGAGGAGCGAGCTTTCCCTCTTTACCAAAGCGAACTACTCCCTTCCAGGGAGATACCTTAAGAAGAACTCGATCTCCAACAGCAAATTCCAGAGGCTTGCGCCTTCTATCAACATAGCTCTTTTTTCTGCTTCTAGCCTTGATCAAGTTATCACGGATCTTGTCACACCCCGACCACGTAAAACATCAAATCGTGGCGGAAACGTCGGGGAGTGTTGTAACAGAATTATTGTTTCACAACCATGGCATTAGAAGTTATGTTTTATTTATAAACAAAAGTGCAATACATTGTCTTTAAATAAAGGAAACAAGAGTTCATAACATTATTTAAACTAATCTTGCTTCTTTTATGTTACTAAGGCCCGAGTCCACCCTAGTGTATCTTGATCAAACCTATGCATTAGCTCCTGAAACACATGTGAAAATATGTACGTCAGCATAAAAATGCCTGTGAGATACATAGGTTTCATGAAAATAGGGTTCATGACTTAGGTTTAAAGAAATGTTTAATAAAAATTAGTCATGAACCTTGTTGAGTGTTTTCTTTTATAAATCATATGAAAACTCGATAAGAAAATCAGATTATATAAAAGAAAGATGTATGGTTAATAAAATGTTTAATTAAAATGAGTTGTATAAAATAAACTGTTTGTAAATCAATGACTTGTGAAAAAAAAACATGTTATATGTCTAAATTGAAATAATTTAAATAACGCTACGATATGTAATATCATACAAGCACTTATATATTGGAAGTACCAGCGGCGTATCCACCATGCTTATACCATATTACACACGTCTCGTTACTTAAATCACTTACCCAAACAAACCACCAATGTAAATTATCCATGTTAAAACCAAATGTCAAATGTTTATGTGTGAATAATGTCTAAAATGTAAATGTATATCATGTAGTGTGTAAACCAATATCAAAATGTGTATGTCAAATGAAGTGTGTAACAAACATTATGTATGGCAAGTGAAATATATCAACTGAACCACATGTAAAAATGCACAAAACAAGGTATTGAAGTAAAATACGGTTTAAATCAAAGTTATGTTTTGTGGAATAATGCATGCTCTACCGATACAAACATCTATGCGGTAATGTGAAAATGCATACATTCAAGCCTTGTGACTATGGATAAACCCTTAAACAAATTAAAGGTCTATCTGAGTTATGTTTATTAAAGGTCTATCTGAGTTATGTTTATTGAATTGGTCCCATTTAAACAAACCAAATGTCATACCAAAATGTAAGCATGTGATGTAAAACAAATGTACTAAGTATGCAACAAATGGACATACATAGCATGTGACGTGAAACAGATGTACTAAGTATGCAACAATGAACATACATAGCATGTGATGTAAAACAATGCACTAAGTATGCAATAAATGGACATACATAGCGTAAAATGAAATGTAAAACGATGTACTAAGTATGCACAAAATGGACATACACAGCATAAAATGAAGTGTAAAACGATGTACTAAGTATGCAATAAAGGATATACATAGCAAAAACACAATGAAATCATGTACTATAGGTGTACTAATGAACGTAACAAGCATATGATACGAAAACATGGAAAGCACGAAAGTAACAAGTAGGCACATGTGTTTCACCCCAAAATGTTTGAAAAACAGTAAAAGATGGGACTATGTACTCACTTGAGATTGCCTAGAAGTTCTTGAGTAACAACCAAGCAACGCTAGAGATCACGGAAATCAAACGGCACCTAATATAGGTATCTATGTTAATAAACTGACCTAATCGGAGGATCGGGTAGTATGAGGGTTCGTAAACCAAATGAGTGTAAGAACTCATGCAATATGGTTTAACAAAGCCTACATACTAAAACGAAACTTATCCTAAGTGCTCACGACCCATTACGACTCGTTTAGGTAGCTTACGCTACTTTAACGCGTCGTTCGCATAAAACGCGTTCGGACCGCCTAACTAGTCCTATCATACAACTACTTAAACGAAGTGACCATAAGGTATAACCTCAGAAGGTTATTCCCTATACAACTATGGTCACCTAATGTATTTGGTCGGATCCTAATGATCGACCAAATGGGTCGGGTTTGAAAGTATAAGCGATTGTTTAGATCGCTTACCTTACGACCCTATATAAGCAAAAGTCTAAAAGTGACGAGTTAAACATGTTAAAACATGTTTAATAAATTTAGAAAACAGGTTTGGTATCAAAACAAATGGTTTTGATACCTAATAGTAGTTTGGTTACAAAATACACAAGAATACGCATTTGGCCGAAACTACGACTCGTCACTAAGCCTAGATAACGTGGTAATCAGTAGGTATAGTCACTAGGGACTATAACCATCGTGATTACGCTTATGTTATGGAGTTCAAATGAACTTCGCATTGACCATAAACTGGTCAATGCAGAAAGTCAAATGCAGTTTGACTTTTAAGCTAAAAACGCATAAAAAGAACGAAAGAGGACTTACACAAGGGTCCAAAGAGATTTGATTCCAAGTATTCTCAGGTATGTAGTGAATTATCACAACAACATAGAGAAATCTCAGATCAAATGTAGGTTTTGAAGCAAGGGGGTGGGGTTTATATAGGATTTCTAGGACCGTTAGGATCGTTCCTCGATTCCTGAGCTTTAATCTCAACCCTACACTTGCACCCACTGAATTCTAAAACCATGGGAGCCTCTAATATGAGCCCAAAGTAACATAAAAACCATTTGCACATGCCATAAACAGCTGGAACAGCTGGAAAATTGATTCTGTGCAGGTCTGACAGATCCTCGCGGCCCGCGTAAGAGTCTTAGGGGCTTACGCGGCCCGCCTGGACTCCCTGATCTGCACATATGTTTCAGAAATTGCTGTTTTGGTCCCTGTACATGTTTAAGCCTCATTTTGACCCATTTAAGGCTTGTTAAGCCAATTTTAAGGCCCTAAAATGATGCCTAAACATTGTGAACATGAAACATGCTCAAAAATATGTCGGATGTCGGTTCGTTTGGTCGTATGATCGCGATATTTGCTTAATTACGATGGAATACGCATGAACGCGAAAAACGATCCAAATTGCGCGACGAATGAATTTTTTCTCATGCCAAACACTAAAATAAAATATTTTAATGCTTACATAAATTTTTGGATGTCCGGATGTATCCAGAACGTAAGATATGCGCGAAAATGCAAACTTATGCACTTTTTGACGCTTTTAATCCTTGAATGAGCATAAAGTTTATTTTAGCACACCGAACCCCTCAAAGCCTATTTCTAAGCTAGGTAGAGGATATTTAGGGTGTGTTTAACTTATGATCATGTTCCGGAATGTCCGTTACAGTACAAATCGACATACTTTCGCAGTTTGTCGAATTTAGTCTCTGTAAGCGAATAAGCTTGATTTTACCATACCAGAGCCTTCAAAACTTATTTCTAAGTTATGTAAAGGTTATTTAAGGTATGTTAAGCATAAATTGATGTTCTGGAGTATTTTTCGCGTTAAACTGATTACGTTTACGCACCAGTTTGCGTATAACTCTCTAGAAAGCGATATAGAGTTTCAAATTGAATAAAAACCAAAACATGAAAAATGTCAAACATAATCAAACAAATATTGGGGTAAAACAACATTATTTCATTGATAACTTGAACTGTTTACAATGATTACAGACACAGGTGTCACAGATCTGAAGAATCTTATCCGTTGTCTCTTGAATAATTTCAGGGCAAGTGAACTGCTTTTCCCCAACCTCATGCCAGCTGAGACGAGATCGGCATTTTCGTCCATACAAAGCTTCGAAAAGGGCCATCTGAATACTGGAATGATAGCTATTGTTGTATGAGAATTCTATCAATGGTAAATGTACATCCCAGTTACCACCAAAGTCGATGACACAAGAATGGAGCATATCCTCTAGGGTTTGAATAGTACGATCGGTCTGACCATCCGTCTGAGGATGAAAGGCCGTGCTAAGATTCAAGTGCGAACCCATAGCGGACTGAAACGTTTGCCAAATACGTGAAGTAAAACGACCATCACGGTTAGAGATTATGTCTAAAGGTACGCCATGACGGCTTATAATCTCATCAGTATAGACTCGAGCAAGTTTCTCCACTCTGTAATCTTCACGAATAGGAAGAAAGTGAGCGGATTTGGTCAAACGATCTATTATCACCTAGATACTATCGTGACCTTTAGAGGTACGGGGTACTTTGGTAATAAAGTCCATAATAATGCTATCCCATTTCCAGACATGGATTTTTGGTTGTTCCAAGAGTCCAGAAGGACGCTGGTGTTCAGCCCTTACCTTCGAGCAGGTAAGGCACTAAGACACATATATAGCGATGTCCCTTTTCATGCCAGGCCACCAATAAGTCGTACGCAGATCCTAGTACATCTTATCGGCGCCTGGATGGATAGAGTAGCGGGATTTGCGAGCCTCAGTCATAATGAGCTCACGGAGCTTATCGCGATCTGGCACCCAGATGCGATTTAGACAATATTGAAGACCATCAGATTTAGTCTCGAGCTGATTCACATTGTAGGAACGTTATACGACCTAACGAGTCGATCAGAAGAGTGCTCAGACAGAATCAGAGGCGGAATTCATTGATTCTGTCTTTGTTTAGCTTGATTTCACTAATTTGTCTCTGTTTATTGCACTTGATAACAATTTACAAGCTCTGGAGAGTATTCGACAGGGCTTCACCGTTACACCTCCTAACCCTTATCTAGTTCCGCTCATGTGTGCCTATTTATAGGCCTGATGGGTTCGCTTATATGGACATGACCATATGAGCGGACCTATCATGGTGACATATGAGCGAACCTATATGGATGACACATAAGCGGACCTACTATCTTGACATATAAGCGGACCTATCTAACTCATGTGTTTCTTGATTTTCGTTCACTGGACAATCAACCCTAACCTAAGACTCGAACTAAGATGTAGTCGACAGACAACTGCACCAACAGACTCCCCCTTGAATGTTGACGGAATCTACAGTGAGAGTCTTCAACATAACAACTCTTCAATCTTGATCGGTCTTCTTCAGGAACTCTTCCTGGAATCATGAACCCGAATCTTTCTTTGGCTCTAACTCTCGTCAGACTCCCCCTATCATCAAGCTGGGATCGCTGTCTGGAATTTGTTATCACCATTGAAATCAAATCCTGGCTTTATCAGTTTAAGATCTTCTCAGGTTCTGATGTATCTCCTGGCTTTCCGTAGCAGCAGGATCAGAAACCTACACAACTCAAACATTCTATTACAAACCAACAAAGTTGTGATTCAACTTAATGAATCAACTAAACATTTGAGAATCTTCACATGTAAAACTTATCAAACTTTCCAAAATCTGATTAAACATTTCAAATCAAATTAACCAAACGATCTGTTCATCATGTTTATCCTTTGAGATTTTGAATATCAGCTCTCCAACATCAGTTGTCAAAAAATATTTTGGATTTTTCAAAATATGAAACATAAAAAAATAACAAAAATTACATGCAGAAATGAAATATGTACAAGCAATATTTTTGTGAGTTTGTGCAAGAAGATCATATCAGCTGCCGACTAAACACTAGTACCGTTAAGCTATTAATTCATTTTAAGCTTTTAAACAGTTCGCATTGATTTGCCGATATACTGATCCTCTTAAATTTTCACAAAACGTTCAACCTGTTCGGGATACAGAATTAGTGTTTTAGAACTTAAACATCTACATGTGTCCCACCTCAGTATATACTCCCGTATCCAGACCCCAATATTCAGTCTTACAGGTGAGTATACCACAGTTGATATCTGTTAAGGGGTAGGTGCGAGGGTCGTGAGAGCTCAGGTCGATACTTCCGTATACGCAGAGAGATGACGGCTTCGACTTTAAGGTGTGTCCCTTTTAGAGGATCTTCTATTTACAACAGCAGCGTCTATTAATTTTATTGTTTCATCAGCATGCTGAGGGTGAAGCTATGTTTCAAGCTTTTTGCGGAAAGTATTATCCGGGGACTAGTTCAGTACTTCCATACAGCAGAAGTCCCGAGATAATACCCCAGATATCACTGAGCATAAAGACCTAGTATCTCAGAATAAGGGACCCTTCAAACAGGATTTCAGGGATTACCTATATATCCTGGAGATGTTCCCCACGTAAACGCAAGTGAAATTTATGTTTATATCCCAAACTGATCTACTAATTTTGCGAAAACCTACCGGCACATCTTTAGCGAGACTGCTTAATTGCATTTATACATTACAAATCTTTAGCATACTGTGCCAGTCTAGCTGATGTACTATCATTTCCTCTTATTCGCACCAAAACTCGTTTTTAATTTTTACGTTTTTGACATTTTCAAATTTTCTAATTTTTTTTAAAAATTTTTCTCCCCCTAAAATCAAAATATGTTTCAATTTTGATTTTCTGGGAAAATTAGAAATAAATTGTACAAAGTTGACAACTTGATGAGAATCACTTCAATTCTTCATCCACCTTGCGTAAACAATCAGAACTCCCCCTCACAACAAACTATTTTCCCATTATGATTTCAAAACACTTAATTTGTTTTAATCAAAATGGTTTTTCCGGAAAACTTAGTTTGTTTACCAACCATTTGTAGGTTCGGGGTTGTCTCATCATCTTGTTCTTTTTTTTTAAAACATATGATAGATTTTACAATTTCAGTTCTAAACCTCGAACATCACTTGTAGAAAATCAAGTACAACTTAATGTCCCTGATTTACCACATTTAAGGCGAAAAATCACCAGATTGAAATTTCTAAAGAAATGTGCCGATTCATGTTCCACGCTTACCAACCTGGGAACTCCGGCAAGTCAGGTTTTTCTATTTAAACAGATTCACCCAAGCCTGACGATCCTTGGGTGATTTTGAATTCTTGTTCAACAATGGTGGAAAATTTGCATCATCCATTGTTAAACCTGAATTCTCCATTTTTACCTCAACCAATGGCTCCTCTGGCTTTGATGAACCAGAATCATTGCCTGCACATGGCTTGTCTGACTTTGATCTGTCAGATTCATCGCCTGAAGGTGGCTTGTCTGACTTTGACCTGTCAGATTCATCGCCGACAATTTTCTTCTTCTTCTTTCTCTCTTCTGTCCTCAGATTTGTATCTGATGAATTCATCTTGCTTGACTTTGCCATCGAGGGAGTCGATTCATCAGAACTCTTATTCTTACCAACGGATGAACCCGAGGACAAAATCTTCTAAAGATACTCTCTCGCCTTCTTCCTCTTTTTCCTCAGTCTGTCTTTCTGCCCCTGTGAATGTTTAACTTTCTTTTCTTGAATTGTCTGTTCTTGAACTTTAGGTTTTAGAACCTTCTGTTCATGGGGCTTGACATTGACTGGAATCTTTGCCAATTTTTGAGACTTTGCCCTTGATCTGTCAGTCGATCTCCTTGGGCAATCTCTGGCAATGTGATCTCTGATTTGACAATTAAAGCATCTTCTCATCTCAAAATTCCTGCTTTGGCAGTTAACAGCAATGTGTCCTTGATAACCGCATCGGTAACACACTCTGTTATCGTACCAATCACCATTTTCAGCCCAAATACTCAGATCAAAGCATTGTTTGGCTTGGTGATATTCCTTTCTCCTGTTAATTTCTGGATTTGACTTTTGAGCATTGTGGTCCGACCTGCACCACTTATTCCCATCAATTTTTGAATTTTGATTTTTCAATTTTTGTAATTTTTCATTGCGATTGGATGATTGATCTGATGAGCTTTTATTATCTTTTTGAACATTTTTCTCATTTTTAATTTTTTGTTTCTGTTCCACTTTCTTCTTCAAAGGTTTTTGCTTAGAGCATTCTCCCTTTTCAGTCGATTGTAGCACAGTTTTCTGAAAATTTTCTTTTAATTTCAAAAACAATTTTTGTTTTTCAATTTTTTCATTTTCATCATCAGATTTCTCATCACAATCTTCAACTTTGACATTGTCAAAGTTTGTGACATCGTCACTTATTGGAACAGAATTGATCGGTTTTGGACAGGGAAAATTCAAACTCTCTGAGGAAGTCACAAAACCTTTCAATTTCTTCTCAAGTTCATCAATCTTGTTTCTTGAATTTTCAGCTTCATTTTCAAGCTTAGATATTCTTTCAAGATAGACTTGATTGATTTTTCATTCTCATTCTTCATGTTTTCAAGAACAGACTTTTCATTTTCCAAATCTTTTACCTATTCTTGAAATTTCGTTTCATTTGCTTTCAAGTTTTTGTTCTCAAGCTTTATCCAGAAATCTTCATTTTCTGAGGATTTCTTGTTGCTTTCAACGTCTTTTTCCAACTCTTTGATTTTCTTTCAAGCACATTCACCTTCTTTTTCAAGTTTAATAATTTTCTGAAGATGGGAATTTATCATTTTTTGCTTTTCAATGTTGTTTTGACTAAAAACATTTCTCCCATCTTCAAGAATTTTCATTTGATTTTGAAATTCTTTTTCAATTCTTGATTTTTCAATTTCAAAACTTTTAATCTTCTCTTCAAAAATTTTGCTTTTTCTTTCAATTTCTGGTTTTCCAATGTCAAACTGTCTAAGTTATTTAACAGTTTGTCATTTTCATATTTCAGCTTTGCAGAATTTCCCTGTAAATCCAGAATATGTTTTTCATCAGTTTGCTTTTCATCGTTCAACTTCTTAACTTCCAATGTCAAACTTTACGCATTCTTCAAGAGTTTGTCATTGTCAGTCTTAAAGTTGTCACACTTAGAGCACACTGATTCACAACTTGAGGATCCAAACTCTACAGATTCCTTAGCATTTGAAGCTTCTTCTTCTTTTGCCCTGAATGTACCTGCACAAAATATTTTAACAAAATCAAGAGGATTTTCATTCTCATCTATATAACAACCTCTCTTGATATCGTATTTCATCACATATTTTGCCCTAACACATTCAACAATCCTTTTGTTCATCTCATCAATCACATCTAATCCCATATCCATCAAATGATTTTCCAACACTTTAATCATATCTTTTCTTTTCTTTCTATTTTCAAATTCATGAGTTTTAAGTATGCTGATGAATCTGTTTAGATGTAATTTTGAAAAATTTGAATCCTTCCATAAATTTTTCAAACATTCACTCCATTCAATAGGTAATGCACCTGCAAACTTTTCTATCTTTTCAGCATCTGATAGAAATATCTCATGATTTTTCAAGTAACTAAGTAAGACTCTATATCGGTTTTCTAGATCTTCCAAAGTTTTATTTTTCAAACATACAAAATATTTAAACCTTTTTGCCCATCCATCTTGCTCACTCTTTTATAACTCTCATCTATAAACCCTTGATTCCAATTATTAAATCTCTCAAAATAATAGTTTTCTTGTTCATCAAAGATCATTGCCATTTTTCTAATAATCCCAACAAATCTTTGTTGTTCACAAAAGCGAAACAAGTAGTGTCCAAATGAGAGAAACCAGTTAAGTCCAAATGAGTGAAACTAATCAAGTTCACAAGAGTGAAACTAGTCGAGTCCACAAAAGCGAAACACCTGTAATGTTCACAAAAGCAGACCCAACTGATTGTTACAATGAGCGAACCACAAGAGCGGACCTCAACTAAATGTAACTACAAGCGAACCTCTAGAGCGAACCCTCAACAATCAAGTCCCTATGAGCGGACCTCTAGAGCGGAACTACAACAAACCTGATCTTATAAGCGGACCTAAAAAGCGAACCTCTATAGTGCCATAAAAGCGGAACCTATTCACGAGCAGTTTTAGGTCACTTATAGGCCGATTTTAAGCCTGAATTTCTCAAGGGTTTGTCTTTGTCCAATAACACACAATCTGAGAGATTTTGAGCTGATTTTGACGGTTAAAATTTTCTGAAATGAAGAAAGAAGGTGTAGAAATCAGAATATTTGAGCGAAAACGAGCTAAACTGTAAGAACTCTTCCTCCTGAGCTCTGATACCACTTGTAGGAACGTTATACGACCTAACGAGTCGATCAGAAGAGTGCTCAGACAAAATCAGAGGCGGAATTCATTGATTCTGTCTTTGTTTAGCTTGATTTCACTAATTTGTCTCTGTTTATTGCCCTTGATAACAATTTACAAGCTCTGGAGACGATTCGACAGGGCTTCGCCGTTACACCTCCTAACCCTTATCTAGTTCCGCTCATGTGTGCCTATTTATAGGCCTGATGGGTTCGCTTATATGGACATGACCATATGAGCAGACATATCATGATGACGTATGAGCGGACCTATATGGATGACACGTAAGCGGACCTACTATCTTGACATATAAGCGGACCTATCTAACTCATGTATTTCTCGATTTTCGTTCACTGGACAATCAGCCCTAACCTAAGACTCGAACTAAGATGTAGTCGACAGACAACTGCACCAACACACATTAGCGCTATGAACTTCGACAGTTAGACTTCCTTCATTTGCTGATGAAAACTGAGCTTCACGAATACAAGCATGTAGATCACTAGATAAGCGAATAGCCTTGACATGAGTCTTACGACTAAGAGCATCGGCCACTACGTTCGCCTTACCAGGATGGTAGCGAATTTTGAAGTCGTATTCGTTAAGCAATTCCACCCAACGCCTCTGTTGCATGTTCAGCTCTTTCTGGTCAAAGATGTGTTGAAGGCTCCTATGGTCGGTGAAGACCACACACTTAGTACCATATAGGTAGTGTCGCCAGATCTTTAACGCAAAAATAACCGCACCAAGCTCCAGATCGTGAGTAGTATAGTTTTTCTCATGCACTTTGAGTTGACGAGAGGCATAAGCGATAACCTTGTCTCGCTGCATGAGCACACAACCCAATCCATGGTTCGAGGCATCACAATATACCACAAAATCATCGTTGCCATCAGGTAGAGTTAAAACAGGAGCATTACACAAAAGATTCTTAAGAGTCTGAAAGGACTCCTCTTGTTCGGGACGCCAAACAAAAGGTTTCTCCTTTTGGGTTAGAGTAGTAAGAGGAACAACGATTTTTGAGAAATTCGCGATGAACCGGCGGTAATAACCCGCCAATCCTAGAAAAGAACGAATCTCAGACACGGATTTAGGCGTACACCAATTCTTCACTGCCTCGATTTTCGATGGGTCAACATGAATACCCTGACTACTAACAATATGACCTACAAACTGCACTTCATCAATCCAGAACTCACACTTAGAAAACTTAGCATATAGGCGTTCACCACGTAGAAGTTCAAGCATAAGACGTAGATGGCGAGCATGATCAGCTTTAGACTTAGAATAAATAAGAATATCATCAATAAAGACTATAACAAAACGATCCAAATAGGGTTTACAAACACGGTTCATAAGGTCCATGAACACTGCAGGTGCGTTGGTTAGGCCAAAAGGCATGACTGCGAACTCGTAGTGCCCATATTGAGTACGAAACGCAGTTTTAGGAATATCATCTTCGAGGACACGTAGTTGATGATATCCAGAACTTAGGTAAATTTTAGAGAAACAGGACGCGCCTTGTAGCTGGTCAAACAAATCATCAATACGAGGTAAGGGGTAACGATTCTTCACGGTAAGCTTATTAAGTTTGAGGTAATCAATACACATACGAAATGAACCATCCTTCTTCTTGACAAATAAAACAGGAGCACCCCACGAGGAGGCACTTGGACGGATAAAACCCTTATCGAGTAGTTCCTGTAGCTGGCTGGATAACTCTTGCATCTCGGAAGGTGCAAGACGGTAAGGAGCCCTGGCGACAGGAGTCGCACCAGGTACGAGATCAATACGAAAATCAACGGATCTGGGAGGGGGGAAGACCGGGTAGATCCTCAGGAAAGACGTCGGGGAAATCACACACAACTGGAACATCGTTTATGTTCTTCCCCTTGCCCTTTTGTTCCACCACGTGGGCCAAGAAGGCAGGGTTCTGTTTACGTAAACTCCTGCTCGCTTGTGTGCACGACATCAACCTTAGTCCTTTCGAAGGTCGGTCTCCATAGACATGTAAAAGACCACCAGACGGAAGAGGAAGACGGATAAGCTTCTCGTGACACACAATTTCGGCATGGTTCTTATGCAACCAATCCATACTGATAATAACATCAAAACTGCCCAAACGCATGGGTATGAGATCAATAGAGAAAACATGATCGTTAAGAATCAAGGAACAATCACGCATAATAGTATTTACAAGAATCGATTTACAAGAATCAACAGAGAACGACTCAGGTAACTTAGAGCATGTACAATTTATCAAAGACTCGAATTCCACGGACACAAAACTCTTATTGGCACCAGTATTAAATAGAATCGAAGCATAGAGATTATTAACGAGAAACATACCATTCACCACGTCATTGTTGTTGGGAGCCTGATTAGCATTGAGATTAAACGCTCGTCCACGAGCGGCTGCTTGTTGCTCTTGGTTCAGATGGGGCAACGGTTACGGAGATGAGTAGTATCTCCACACTGAAAACATGCTCGAACGGAATTGATCGGCCCTGGGTTCTGCAGAGGAGGAGCTAGAAGAGCTGCTTGAGCTGGTGGAGCAGGAGTTTGCTGAGCTTGAGGGGCAGGATTAGCTTGACGGCAGTAGGGGGCCGTGTGACCATAGCGGTTACCGACGATGCACAATCGGCATGAAGAAGTAGTAGGATGATGAAAGGTGCATGTCGCACACTTGGGGTAAGACCCAGTGTATTGCTTCTTTGCTTCAGGGACAGCAGGGTTAGCAGCAGCAAGAGTAGAAGCAGGCTTAGCAGCAGAGTTAGCAGCAGGGGTGATAGCATTGCATCCCGAACCCTGAGCTTTCTGTTTCTTGTTCTTGCTGCCACTTGGCTGCTGAGTGACTTGATTTGCAGACTTAGGACGAGCAGGGGTAGCAAACTGTTTATCACGTACACGATTGTTGTTGAGACTAGCTGTGAGACGGTAGACTTCCTCAAACGTTTCATGCTGAGCTGCTTCGATGGAGTCACGCATAGCAGGCGGTAGACCATTGATGTACTTGGTTGTCATCCGCTTCGGAGTCGAGACCAGGTGGGGAACGATCAGACTAAGCTGCTTAAACCAGGTAGTATAAGCCAGGTTGTCATCACCAACCTGCTTCAAATGCCAAAACTCTTCTTCCAGCTTTAATTGCTCATGGGGAGGGCAGAACTCAAGCATCATGAGTTCACGTACCTCATTCCATGGAAGAGCGTAGGCTTCTTCATTAGAACGGATGTTTCTCTCATTCGACCACCACTCCAACGCTCTTCCTGGGAACATTCCAGTTGCACTCCTAGTCTTTAGATGATCTGGGCATTCGCTGTTAATGAAGGTAACTTCAATGCTGTTGAACCACTCGAGCATAACAGTCACCCCATCACTGCCCGTGAAAGGCTTAGGGTTGTAAGAGATGAAATGTTTGTAGCTGAACCTTGTAGGCTTCTGCTTCTCAGCCTTTGAGTCCACAGAGGATGGAGGGGTGTTTGATCCTTGGAGCTCAGAGACGATCTTTGGCACGACTCGAGCAATCTGGTCGGCCATAAACGACATCATCTTTTTCTGAGACTTCTCCCTGGATTTCCTGAGAGTATCGGATAGCTTTCGGGACGACATCTACAGATCCAACACGAGGATCGTATATGTCTAGATTACAACTTCCCACAATAAAGGTTACATGCATGATAGACTAAAGAACCTAGATTTCACACCACAATTTTACGACTTTCACATGGCACGTTGTACGAAGTTCGGTCAACATTCCAAAAACGCTTATATATAGGAAGTACCAGCGGCGTATCCACCACGCTTCGGGCACATCGCCTTACCCCGTACTCGGTGTCATGTTATGTGTCGCAACTACCAAACATAACAATTCACTCATCATCATCATCATATACCATAGATTTCCAGATAGTTCCGCATAGATTACTTAAATAGATTAACATAGATTACTTAGTAGATTAACACAATAGGTTAACATAGAACATGCTAGAGTACGCATAGTTCACACGTAGATTTCCCATATGCTACATAAATAGCTTTAGGGTTCACATAGATTACATAGACTTTCATAGGTTTCAGTTGTAGAATTTTCATAGATTACATAGTCTGCTCATAGATTGCATAGGCTTTCCATAGATTGCATAGACATTCCGGGTATTACATAGGCTTTCCACACTGGTCTGCAAACACTAATCTCGTATGGCACTTGGTACAAAAGTTGGTAACATGTCGGAAGCACTTATATATAGGAAGTACCAGCGGCGTATCCACCATGCTTAGGACATGCCACTTCTGTCTCGTACTTACATGTCATCTTAGTGTTTCATACCCACAACAACACATCATAATACAATAGTCAATCAAGATTACCACATAGATTACACATAGAATAAGGGCTTCATAAATTTAGTTCGATCTGAGATTAGAATTAACGTTTTAGATTGTGGACAACGTGCAAATTTGTGTAAAAATATTTCAAAACAAACGAAGAATCAAGTTCAAAACATCATAGATAAAACCATATTCATAAGAAATCGAGATAACATAAAAGCAAGATAGGCTTATAAAACACAGGATTGTTCCGGGTAGAGGTATCACGTCCCGACTTACTTAGACAAATACGTCATCGATGCTAGGCCTACGATATTCGTCCTTTTGGTCATTTCACGTACCCAATTGATCAGAAGTCACGAGACTTTAGCGGGACATAAAAATCATCAAAGAGTGGGACCAGTTATCAAGGTCTGAGTTTCACCTCTAACTTGACAACATTGTACCCTTAAATAGTGTTGGTACTTATCCCATCAAGGTTCGGATGTCACTCCTACCCTGTGGGCAAACCTCGTGCAAAATATAAACACTGGTTAATAGCGTTTTCAAAGTATAAAGTATACATTGTATCAGCCTTAGGAAAGGCATGTAAGTTTTAATAGGAACATGTGCTGCTAGGAAGCAGATACGGTAGAATGCATAAGTCTTAAACAACATGTAAGAATCAAGTTCCTAGAACTATAGACTAGGGCAAGTATTCCTACTTATCCTAATTCCCTATAGTTATGGCTCTGATACCAATCTGTCACACCCCAACCGATGGCGGAAACATCAGGGTGCGAGCACTAGGCATTCAGATTGCTCATGAGATTTCCATAACACTAAATGTTTCGATAATCATTAAATAGATTTCATAATAATTGTCTAACAACAAAATCAAGCATCAACAAGATTACATCACCAAATGAAATTGTTCAAAAGTCGAAATTATTAAGGCGACGTTTCTAGGCATCTCCTATCTTGATTTCCAAGGTTCCATAGCAACCTATCAGCCTGCAACATGTAATAAAATATCAATTCAAAAGTATTGGCGAGTATACAAGTTTGATAATAGAATAATAGATTTACAAAAACTCATACCCACAATGTAAGTAATAAAAATAGTTTCAGTCGTGCTAGTGTCGCAGTCCACGCAGTGATAGCCCAAGTATCTCAATGCTTTGGTGTTTACCCAAGACTCGAGGTAAACTAGAATCCTCCTAACAATACCCCCCCTGAGAATAATGGGAGAAGTGCATCTCCTATAGCGCTACTATTGTTAATGCGGAACTAAACACCCTGGATTAGACGTCACATAGCACAAATAGAATACTAGAATGCACAAGTTTTCACAAACACATAGGATAGAGTTTAGATTGCCATAAGTATGTAGTTTAATAGACTACATGTTACACCCCAAAAGTTTAAAAGTAAAAAAAGGGATCGAGTATACTCACAGTGATTGCTTAACAGTCGCAACTGTTATTGGATCGAAGGGAGCTCTTTTTAGAGTTAGCCTGAACAGATTGCAATACGATAAGAGCGGGGTAGAATAACGAGATTTCACAAGTGTTGAAAGAATCACCGGATCGAATGGTTGTCGAATCAGATGGCTATCCAATCAGATTGCTAGTCGAGTGGTGTTAACGTGTGAGAGGATGTGGATGGTTTCCCGATCACATGGCCATCCGATCGGGTTACCACTGGAGTGAAGTTCATAACCAAGGGACTAAGGTGGCTGTCCGTGTGCAGGTATCCTTGTGATCCTAATCGGACGGCTGCTCGATCGGACGGCTGTCCGATCGGGTTGCCGGTCGACCAGACTTCCAAGTTTTGAAAAGTTATCAAAGTGTTTAAAGGATTTCAAAACAAGTGCCACCTGATAGGGTGGTTGTCCGATCGGACAACTGTCCGAACGGGTTGCCGCTCGATCGGGCGACCCCTTGTCATGTTTACCAATTCTTGTAAAAATTATAAGTTTTTAGTTTAATGGTGATGGCACAACGCGTATTGTGACAAAAGTAAACTCGTTAGCTCAAGGTCGTCCTGATCGGGTGGGAATCACCCCTATCCAATCAGTCGTCTGTCCTTAATGAACTTATGTCAGAATCCGTCTCATGCTCGTCTTCTCCGGTAAAACCTAGATCCAAGCCGACTTTAGACTATGCATTAAGCCCACAACCGGTTTAGATCCGGTGTCTACCAAAATAAGGTAAAAGTTGAAGGAAAGATGATGAATAACCCAAATTTTTATATGAAAAGTATAGATTTAGCTTAGATTTAATGTAAAAACGCATGAAATACCTTAGATCAGGCTAAATCTTGCTTAGAATGACATCGTATGGCAGTTTGTACAAACCACCATGATGACATCACCCTTAAGAGCTCAGATCTGAGAGATTTCATGGTGAAAAGTGTGATTTCAAGTGAGAATCACGTAAAGGATGATGTGTAGAGTAAGAAAGTACAAGGATCTAGCTTGAAACGTACCGAAATCAGCAAGAAAATGAAGAAACAAGGAGATAGAGGGTCTGGTCGAGCAGAGCTGTCACATCGCTGAAAAAGGTGATGTGACAGGTCTATTTATAGTGTGAGGGAGAGGAGGGAAGGTGCATGGTCCGGGTGGCAGTCCGATCGGACGGCTGTCCGATCGGGTGGTCATTCGATAGGGTGACAATCCGATCAGATGGTAGTCCAATCGGATGGCCACTTTGGCCAACCCAACCTTTCCGCATCCCAGTTTTTTTTATTGTTTCGCGTGTTAGATTAAGCGTTGTGCATTATTTGAGCAATAGAGTAAATAGATTATAATATACACGTCAAAAGTTTACAAAATTAATAGATTCCGCCAGCAACAAGGCTCTAGTCTCTCGTTCAACCAAGAATCAAGTTTCACGAGTCTAAAGAGCCAAGCACCAAATAGATTTAGACATTCCAAACATAGCTTTAGGCATTCCAAGCATATATAGATATAGACATTTCCAGGATATAGACATTCCACACGTAGATTTAGGCATTTCATGTATATAGACATTTAGATAGTTCAAGTCATATAGAATTAGGCATTTCCAACGTAGACTTAGACATTCCAAGAAAATAGACAGTCCAACATAGATTGGTGCTAAAATAACCAAAAAGTTAAACTTCAGGGACTAATCTTGACGAGATCCTAAAGTTTAGGGACGCTGGGCGTTACAACCAACAACTCAACCACCTCCCACACCACTAAGAATTCCTACACGCCTACCTTCACCAAGAATCAAATTCATACGCAAAAGAAAAACTTTTGTTGTGCAAGAAGATGATGAGGAGATTAAATCACCAATCCCTTTATGATCTGCCCCATTCAAGCCACACCGCTCTCATCATTTCCATTTAAATCCACTACACTACCACCCGCTGCACCACAACCATCTTTCATCCCACTGGCTGCTCAGTATCCTCTGGAAATTCATGTGATTAAAGGTGAAACTGAATCATTCTATACAACAGAGGATACATCACAACTTATCTTCCCATCTCTCCTTGGTTATAGAAAGCCTAGAAACTTGGATGAATACTTGAAGCTAAAGGCTAGACAGGCTAATTATATTAGAAAGGATAAGTGTAAAGGGATGGATGATAGGACTGCTCAGGGAATCTTGTCACTAGAACTTAGCAAGGTAAGCAAGATTGAATATTATGCTAAGTACCTAAGCAAGTATATTTATGAGAAGCCAATCAATGCTGAGCTTGATAAAGAACTGAAACAGGATTACCTTGATCACTTAATGAAGCATAAACCATACAAAGCAAACAGAGCTCAATTCAAAGACTGGTCAACAGATGCTCTCAAAGAAGAGATTGAAAGAATTCAAAAATTGCTCAATGATCCTTCACAAAAATCAACTCCACCAGATTGGAAGAAAGGCAAACAAATTGATCCAAACAAGGCATTGAAGCTGAAGAAAATGAGAGTGGAGCTTGTTGCTGTTAATTATGGTAATGCAAGGTCTGTTGCCAGATGGTTTGGATCAAAGATTGTTGAAACATACAAAAGATTGGAACAGCTTAGAGGAAAGGATCCAACAGTTCCTCAAAAGCAAGTATATCCAACAGTGGTTATCCCTCAACAGATGGCTGAGGCTGATGAACAGATATTTGAATACTACAGAAAAGTGGGAATCAAAAACCAACTGAAATACCACACAGATCCTGCAAATGACAAACTAAGAGAAACAGTTGCAAAACTTGTCAGCAGGCCACAATCTCCCAACTCCTCAAGAATAACTCTTCACCCAAGAAAACCATCTGATCCAAAATTATAAAGTGGAAGTCAACCTCAGACACCCACGAATTGACTCGGCTCAGATCAGATGTGTAACGCCCTTCTTTTTCATACTTTCCATAATTAGAAAGCTCGCCTTGTAATGCTATTTTTGGAAATCTTGTATTCTTGTAATCGTCTTTTTGTTGTAATCGTTGTAAAATCCGAGACTTGGATCATAAATATAATTCGTATTTCTTTAAATTCACATTCTACATATTCATACATGCTCATACGTTCGAATTCATTGTACATCGAATCCTTATTCGTAATTCATACGCATACGATACTCATTTATGATACATGTCCATGCTTGGCCTTAAATTGTTGATACTTAAATACCCCTAATTATATGCTTATTTACACAACAATTAATCGTCTAATATGTGACATATACTTGTCACGTACAAACATATTACATACTTGTACATCACACTTTTTACCTAGTTAAATCATGTTTTATTTCATATTATACCTTGTTACAAGTTAGGGGAAACATTGTTGCATATTATTACACAGCTTAATTAACAAAATTACTCATTATAATGTTAAAAAAACAAAAAAAATAAAGAAATATGGCAGCCCCAAATCAGCTAAATTCAGCCTTATATGGTTGGGTTTTGTGGGCTTGTTTCAAGGTTTAACCCCTTCTAAACACTTCCAAAGCCCAACCCATTGAAACCCTAATCCCTTCCCTATATAATAAACACTTCCCCATCTTTTATCCTACTTTTACAAGCCTCCAAACACTTCAAAAACTCTCCCAAACTCAGCTGAGTTTCAGCCACGTTTTTTAAAGTTCTAGCCATAAAAAATGAGTTTTAACTCACTTCCACTTCAATTTTCTTCTTGTTTCTTCTTCTACAACACTTGGATAACCTCTAGGAAGGTTCTCACAAGTTTTCTTGAGCAAACTAAGGTGACCCCTCACCATTTTTGAGGTCGAAAGTGCACCTAAATTCTGCTCATTTTTATCTTCATGTTTTGGAAGAAAACTCATGTTTTCTTCATACATTCCTATGTCCTTATGCTCATAATCAAGTCTATGGTTAGTTGGGCTTAGAAACAAGGTTGTGACATGTAAAATGAGAGGTTTAAACCTCATAAACATTCTATTTACGTTAGGGTTTTAACCCACAAGTGATGTACAAGCTTAAAGTTTGAAGATTGTGTGATTACAAGGTTAGCTTGGGCTATCCTACTTGGGAATCCACACATCACTTGATGTTTTCTTAGATTAGTTGTAATTATTTAGTTCCTTATTGTATGTTCATGACCCTCCTTGTTGTCTAAGACAACAAGTGTAGTGGTGAACACTAAAGAGGTTCCTAAATGGAAGACTTGTCTTTCCTACCTCATGCATGACTTATTTGAAATATACAAGAGGTTCCTAAATGGAGTATTTATCCTCCTACTGTTATTGCAGTAATGTCTATCGCCTCCGTAAATCCAATCCGTAGTGAGAAACTGATCTAACTAGCCTTATATATTAATATTTAGATAAGAAAGGCAAGGTGGCATTATTGTAAATAAGGAGCTGTAGGACTCCTGCGATGGTTTGAGAAGGCAGAAGCGGTATTTGCGATGTGTAACTGTCCTGCTTGGGACAGAGTGAAGTATGCTACGGGCACACTCGAGGATGGTGCAGTGACATGGTGGAATACCCAGGTTCAGATGTTGGGTATCGAAATGGAAAATGCCACCACTTGGGATGACTTTAAGGAGTTGATGAGGGAGGAGTATTGTCCTCGAGATGAGGTTCAGAAACTGGAGAACGAGTACTATAATATGAAAATGGAGGGATATGAGATAGAAGCATTTACGAGGAGGTCTAATGATTTAGCAACTTTGTGCCCTAACCTGTCTCGACCCCCACATCGGCGAATCGAGTTGAATCTTAAGGGCTTAGCACCAGCTGTTAAGGGGTACGTTACTGCTGCAAACCTAGACAATCTGCCCCGTATCGTCCGTTTGGCACATAAGATTACTGACCAAGAGGTCGAACGTGGCAACTTGCCGCCACGTGTTTCTGCTACTACCTCGACTGCTACAGCTACCATACCTGCCAGTGATAACAAGCGCAAGTGGAGCGATGCTGACAAAACAACCAGTGCAAGTCAATCTCAGAAAAGGCATGACAATAGCAATAATCTTAGTTTCAGCCAGTCGTCGTCCGTTAATCTAAGTCAGGTCAACAGCTCGGGTTAGGGTTCTTATGCGGGGAAACTACCAAACTGCAATAAGTGCAATTATCACCATCGGGGGCACTGTACTCGAGTATGTCACAGGTGCAACAAAGCCGGGCATATGGCCATGGATTGTAGAGTTTCACTTCCGAACCAACAGCAGCAGCCACAGCAGCAAGATAGACAGCAGCCTCAACAGAATCAGGGTAACCGTAAGGGTTGTTTTCAGTGTGGAGCTGAGGGTCACATCAAGCGAGACTGCCCTCAGTTGAATCAGAATGCAGGTAATAACAATAATAGCACTGGCAACAACAATGGGAACAATGGGGGAAACGGTGCGCGTGGGCGAATGTTTACTATTGGAGCTGGGGAGGCTAGGAACGATGGTAATGTAGTGACTGGTACGTTTTCAATAAATGATATATTTGCTTCTGTTTTATTCGACTCTAGTGCCGATTGGAGTTACATATCTTTTGGGTTCAGTAGTCATTTAGGATTGAGTCCTACACCTCTTGTCACTAAACATATAGTAGAACTAGCTGATGGTAAAACAATCGAAGCTTCACATGTTCTCATTGGGTGCAAACTCGATCTCATGGGTCAAGTGTTCGACATTGATCTACTCCCTGTTACTCTTGGAAGTTTTGATGTGGTCGTTGGCATGGATTGGTTGTCCAAACACCAGGCGAAAATTCTCTGCAAGGAGAAAATAGTGCGTATTCCTCACCCTAGCGGAGAATCTTTATCGGTTCAGGGTCATCATAGTGGTGTTATGGTTGGTATTATCTCGGCAATGAAGGCTTAGAAGTGTTTACGTAAGGGCTACCCTGCTATTTTAGATCTTGTTACCGATTTGAAGTCTGATGAGAGAAAGATCGAGGACCTTCCAGTTGTTCGTGAGTTTCCTGATGTGTTTCCTGAAGAACTCCCTGGTTTACCTCCACATCGTCAGGTGGAATTTCAGATCGACCTCTTGCCAGGAGAAGCCCTGATTGCTCGTGCTCCTTATCGTCTCGCGCCAGGAGAGTTATAGGAGTTGTTGAATCAACTCCAAGAGCTGTTGGATAGGGGTTTTATCCGACCTAGCGCTTCGCCTTGGGGAGCCCCGATACTGTTTGTGAAGCAGAAGGATGGGTCCTTTCGGATGTGTATAGATTATCGCGAGCTCAACAAGGTGACGGTCAAGAACCGTTATCCTTTACCATGTATCGACGACCTGTTTGACCAGCTACAAGGGTCAAGTTTTTATTCCAAGATCGACTTAAGGTCAGACTATCATCAGGTACGAGTCCGCGAGTAGGATGTACCCAGAATGGCTTTTCGAACGTGGTATGGCCACTATGAGTTCTTGGTTATGCCGTTTGGGATGACAAACGCAACAGCGGTCTTCGTGGATCTCATGAACCGCGTTTGCAAACCGTACCTCGACGACTTTGTTATTGTTTTCATCGACGACATCATGATCTACTCCAAGAGCAAGGAGGACCACGAGCGACATCTACGTCTTATCTTGGAGCTCCTAAGAAAGGAGCAGCTTTACGCGAAGTTTTCTAAGTGTGATTTCTAGATTCGAGAAGTACACTTTCTTGGGCATATTGTTAACGAAAAGGGTATACACGTGGATCCTGCTAAGATCGATGCTATTAGGAATTGGGCGGCACCGACGAATCCTTCGGAGGTGCGACAATTTCTTGGTCTTGCAGGGTATTATCATCGATTTATTCAGGATTTCTCGAAGATCGCTCAACCTCTTACATCCTTGACACAGAAGAACGTAGTTTATTCTTGGGGAACGAAGCAGGAGGATGCTTTCCAGCTCTTGAAGCAGAAACTATGCAGCGCGCCAATTTTATCTCTACCTGAGGGCACCGAGGATTTTGTGGTTTATTGTGATTAATCCATTCAGGGTCTCGGTTGCGTGTTGATGCAACACGACAAGGTGATAGCATATGCTTCTCGACAGTTGAAGGTACACGAGAAGAATTATACGACTCACGACTTGGAGTTAGGAGTCGTGGTTTTCGCGCTGAAGATTTGTAGGCATTATCTGTACGGTACCAAATGCACTATCTACACCGATCACAGGAGTCTCTAGCATATCTTCAACCAGAAGGAATTGAATATGCGACAACGTCGTTGGATAGAGCTTTTGAATGATTATGAGTGCGCCATCAAGTATCATCCGGGTAAAGCTAATGTTGTAGCTGATGCACTTAGCCGAAAGGAGACGAAGCCTAAGCGTGTTCGCGCTCTACAACTTACTATTCACTCTGGCTTACCTGCTCAGATTCGTTCCGCTCAGATCGAGGCATTGAAAGAAGAAAACATTGAGGCTGAGTAATTACGGGGCATGGAAAACCAACTTGTGGAGAGATCTGACGGCATTCGTTATTTTATGGAACGGGTATGGGTTCCTTCGTATGGTAATCTTAGGGAGCTTGTGATGGACGAAGTGCACAAGTCTCGGTATTCGGTTCACCCGGGCTCAGACAAAATGTATCAGGATCTCAGGGTCATGTATTGGTGGCCGAAGATGAAGGCTCACATAGCGACATACGTGAGTAAGTGTTTGACTTGTGCTAAAGCCAAGGTGGAATATCAGAAACCCTCGGGTCTACTTCAGCAGCCGGAGATACCCACGTGGAAATGGGAGCAGATTGCCATGGATTTTGTCACGGGTTTACCAAGAACACAGGCTGGAAACAATACTATTTGGGTGATCGTTGACCGTCTCACGAAGTCAGCACATTTTCTAGCCATCAAGGAAACGGATAAATTTTCAGAACTTGCAGCGGTTTATCTTAAGGAGGTGGTTTCTAGGCATGGGGTGCCAACTTCTATCATCTCAGATCGAGATCCGCGTTTCATTTCTGATTTATGGCAGTCCATGCATAAATCGTTCGGTTCACGACTCGATATGAGTACTGCTTATCACCCAGACACGGATGGTCAGAGTGAACGTACTATTCAGACACTTGAAGATATGCTACGTGCATGTGTGATTGATTTCGGGAAAGGCTGGGAGAAACATTCGCCGTTGATAGAGTTCTCCTACAACAACAATTACCATACTAGCATTCAGGCAGCACCGTTTGAAGCATTGTATGGGTGGAAATGCCATTCTCCTCTCTGTTGGGCTGAGGTGGGTGACAGCCAGATCACAGGTCCTGAGCTTGTTCTTGAAACTTCATAAAAGATTATTTAGATCAGGAATCGTATGGCGGCAGCGCATGATCGTCAGAAAAGCTACGCCGACAAGCGTAGAAAACCTTTGGAGTTCGAAGTTAATGACCGTGTCATGTTGAAGGTCTCACCCTGGAAGGGTGTGGTGCGTTTTGGGAAACGCGGCAAGCTTAATCCACGTTATGTTGGGCCATTTAAAATCTTGGAGCGGATCGGTAAAGTAGCTTACAAGCTTGAGCTACCTGCTGAGTTGGGTAATGTTCACGATGTCTTTCACGTTTCATAGTTGAAGAAGTGTTTGTCTGATGAAACACTGATTGTGTCGTTTCAAGAGCTCAAGATTGACGACAAGTTACAGTTTGTTGAAGAACCTATCGAGATTATGGATCGGGAGGTTAAGGTGCGTAAACATAGCCGAATTCCGATTGTAAGAGTTCATTGGAACTCAAGGCGTGGACCGGAGTTCACGTGGGAGCGCGAGGATCAAATAAAGCTCAAATATCCTCAACTTTTTCCTGATGAGAAATCTAAATCTGATAAAGCAGGTGAATTTCGGGACGAAATTCCTCTTCAAGTTGGGGATGATGTGGCACCTGAGGAAAATCCGCAACAATCTTGATTTCTCATTTCACTCTTTTGTGCTTACCTGTCAAATTTCGGGACGAAATTTCTTTCAAGTTGGGGATGATGTGACAACCCGAACATTTGAGGTCAGTGCCTTTAGTCACGTAATCCCTGTTTTCTCATTGTTTCTCTTTTACGCCCCTTCCGACAATAATAATTGTCACAAAACGTGTGACTTCAATAATCTTGCTAAACGAAAAATACGGTTTAATATGTTGGTGTGATAGTGAGTTAGTTTAAGTGTCTAGAGTATGTGGGCTGAAATCTTGGTTATCTCACAATCTAACAAACCGAGCCCACACCATCTACAACATCGGCCCACTCCATTCCTTGTGCATCTCATGACCGGCCCACTCCATTAGTTGATTGGAAATATAATTAGGAGGCTACGTGATCACATTATCATAATTTTAAGATACAACAAACCCTACCCCATCTTCCCTGATCGCACAACTTCAGCAGCAGCCCCCCCCTCTCGAGTTAGCATCTCATTCGGTTCACCTTCTTGGTTAGTGATCCTTACCTATTAGTATTCATGTTTGCCGATATCGTTTATATGTGTAATTAGATGAGTTTGATGATTATTATTTGGTGTTTATATGTGCTAGTGATTACATGTATTAGGGATCATGATCTTGTATGTTACTGACCAATTGTGAATCATGTTGCATATTACTGAATATTCGTGAATCATGATCATGCATATACACTAGGTTATGATAGTGAAGTATATGTTATATATTCATGTATCGGCTGTGATTATTACTATCTTGCATAATTAGGATTGTTTGCTAGGATATTGAGTATAAACGAATCAGGAAGGGCCATGTATCGGATGTATAATAGAATTGCTTAAAGGGATTTAGTTTGATAATGTAACAGTGTTTTGATTTGCATAAGATCTGAAAAACAAATATAGTATCTGATCATTCGAAATTATTGTAATTGTGTAAATTGAGTTTGTGCACTCCAAGAGCATGGCCCAAAACATTACGTTGGATTGTACAATTAGGCCCAATCGGTTGGTACACCAACACTACGCCATGGCTGACCATCTTTGGGTAATCACATCCACATGTAACTGGGCCACACCGGGTGGGCCTGGTGTGCGTTTGGGCTGCGAAGTCAGTTTCAGCAGCAAGACATCGGACCAGGCGATGATTGGGCCATGTGTGAGTTGGGCCGCAGGCCAGCTAATGTTCCTCGGGTGGGATTTGGGTGTTGTTTGGCTTGGGTTTGATAATATTGATAACGAAGTAATTAACCTTACCGAGCAAACCAAAGGTGAGTTCACTACTCTTGAGCATGCGTCCCTGTGGTTGGGACAGTCAGTGGGTATCCCGGGGAGGGATAGGTCTTTTGGGTAAAAACTGGGATGTTGGACAATACTCTCACCCTATCACTCTTAAGTCCCATCTTTTGTTACCAGGGAGGTAGCGGGGTATTAGTTGGTAGCGCTACTTAGGTTTGGCACCCTCACACCGTACCGGGGAGGACGGTTGTGAACTAATGACCCAGTCATGCCCAGTGTTTTGATAGGAGCACTGGGGAACGGGCAAAACATACATTAGGAGCCGTCTTGTTCGGTATCGAGATATTATGAACATTACTTTCGGAACTAAATACAATGGATTAACTAATTACTTGGTAACCAACGTTTTCGTAAAAATATGAACTCACCAGCGTTGTCTGACACACTTGTTACATGCTCGCAGGTCGTTAGGTATCTTGGATTTGGAAACTTGCTGTTTTGAGTAGCAGGAGTGGTCATGGGTCGATTGGACGGATTTACGTGATTGGATTCTTGATACTATATATTGGTTTTAAATAGTTTGACTTTGATTTACTATTTGCTTCCGCTGAACATATTGGTTTTCATTTAAACTTGTTGATGGTATTTTATTAATGATTGAAAACTTTATTTAGAAACTTGTAAGGGTTCAATGTAATTAGTGGCTCATTTTTGGTACGTCACACGCCTATCAGGGACACTCCCTAGGTGGTATTTTGGGGGTGTGACATTTTGATAATTGATACCAAGTATCGAGTGGCAATCCATACGGATTGCCATCCGATCATCTACACCTAGTTTGTCAAAGTGTTGAATATCAAAAGTCACTCGATCGGATTACATTGATTGTTTGAAAAAGCTACTCGATCGGATCACCATCCGATCCGTGGCATTTTATTGTGTTTTGTTTTGTTAACTGACAATTGTCGAACGGTGACTCAATCGGATCACGATCTGATCCTTGTCACTCTCTCACTTATTCACTTGTTGTGCAAATCATCGAGTGGCAATCCGAACGGATTGCCATCCGATCCTAATCACTCTATTTTGCTCGTGATTTAGGTTCAAGCGTCGGATCTCCACTCGATCGGATCACTATCCGATTCAAGGCATATTGTTCAAGTGTCGGATCGTCGCTCGATCGGATCACCACCCGATCCAAAGCTTATTGTTCAAGAGTCGGATCATCACTCGATCGGATCACCATCCGATCCGCTTCCATCTGATCATTGTTACTGTTGACTGTTGTTGACCCACTCGATCGGATACCTGCCCGATCCAGTTGTTTGATAGTGTTTGAACTGATCATTTTGTTTGATCGTTTGTAGGTGATTCGAAGTGATTCGAAGTGATAAACAAGAAACGTCATGGCTGAAGAATTCTACAACACGTTCTACAAAGCCTTCACATCAGAATCTTCGGAAACTTCAACCGTTACACTGAAATCTATAACAAAAACAATCAATGATAACATAAAACATGATAATTTTCTATGGGACGTATTCTAAACCACCTAAACTCGAAATTACTGAAGATTATACATGGTGGAAAGAGAGATTCCTGAACTGGACCAAGGCATATGCTCACGAGAGCTGGTTCTGCTTAGAATTTGGATATAGTCGACCAATCAATGACAAGCATGAAGAGATGCATCTCAATGATCTTCCGATGAAGACAAACGAAAATTCTCATATGAGCAGAAGATGATAGCATTGATTCAACAATCTATCCGAGATGATATATTTTCATTGTTAAATCATGATGGGTCATCAAAATCGGTTTGGGAAGCGTTAAGGGTTAAAGCTGAGGGTGGCAAACAAATTAAAAAGAATGAAATTGCTTTACTAAAAAAGGAGTTTGATTTGTTTGATAGTATAAAGGGAGAGACAGTGAGGCAAATGATTGAATGTTTTTGCCACTTAAAAATTGAGTTAGACAGAATTGGAATTGTGAAAACACATGAGGAAGTAATTGACAAAATAATTGAAGCGTTACCACGAGCTGATCAGTGGCAAACGTTTGTTATTATTTTGAAAAAAATGATGTTTTATATGATACGATTACTCTCGATGTGTTAATTGAAAAGATTGAAACTCATGAGCTTGAATGGCAGAAACAGAGCAAGATGAGCAGTTCTTCGCATCAACAGAACGTTAGTCTTTACTACAAGGGCAGTGTACCTCAGGTGATTGTAATTGAATCACCAAAGACGGGATTCAGTGCTGAAAAGTCAAAAGAACCACAGAAAAGCTCATCAAGCTATAATCCAGGATATCATTCATCTTCTGCAAAAGCAAATCCTGAAGAATCAGAAGAAATTCTTTGCAACATTGCTTTGAAACTGAAGAATTCTCCGGCTATGAGCATCAATGCAGCTAAACAACAAATGAGTTTTCTGGCATCTGTGTTAGAGTCATACGAAGGTTTAATGTCTGGAAAAATTGGAAACTCAGAGCTGACAAAGGAAGACTATGACCAGATAGATCCAGGAGAAATGGAACTCGTTGACATACGCTGGTGTCTAGCAAGTTGCATCCGAAGAGCTCAGAGGTATATGGAGATTACTGGAAAGCAGTCAATTTGTGGTCCATCAACAAAACTGGGTTTCGATAAATCCAAAGTGACCTGCTTCAAATGTAAGCAAAAAGGTCATCTCAAAAGAGAATGCAAAAATTCTGAAGTTGACGAAACTGAGAAACCTTTCAATGATAATTATTACCGAAAGGCAATTTACCACCGTAGCAAAGAAGAGCCGAAACTTGTCACGACCCCCGACCCCATCCTGGCCGGAATCGGAAGCCGCGAGCAGTCAAGTGGTACCGGTGATTATTTTGTAAAACATTGCAGCGGAAATTTCATCAGGACCGTGAGTTAGGAAAAATATCAGAGTTTAGAAACACCGGATTTTATTTAAATAGATGGAATAAATTCCATGTTTTGCAAAGGTAGCTTTTAATATGTGATAAACCCAAAAATAATATTTCTTAAGTTGGTTTAACTAATAAAATAAGCCACTTCTTGAAGTCCTTCAGTGCTGAATCCAATCCTTACTCCAATCTACTGTAATTACCTGAAACGCGTTTTAAAAAGGTTTTGTCAGCGGGAAATACTGAGTGAATCATTCTTGTTTATGTAAAATCATGTTTAGTTATAATTTACAGTATTAAGAGCGATTACAATGTTTCTGATATCAAACTAACTACCCACAGTATTTGTCACTCGACCCATTGGCCCTCCTGTTGTCCAATGGTGTCTGTGACTATGGTCATATCACCCATTGGCTAACTCGTTGTCCAATGGTGAAGATTATCAAGTAATGTATACAAAACCCCACATACCGGCTGTAACTTGGTGATTACAAAGACTTAATCCCTGTAATTATAACTTTTGAAAAATAATTTGGAGTTCTGTAAAACAGTTGATAAAAGAGAATGACTCACTTTATAAGCATGCAAGATTGAGTTAACAAGCTTCTTGATTCTACTTCTTCCGATAATTAAGCATGCACTTTATTATTCTGGATCTTCTGATGATTTAATAGTTTGTTTGATTGTAAGTGTGTACTTGGGAGTATTCTTGGTAGTTAAACACATAGTTTAACAGAATGGAATACGTATTTGTGTAAAACCCAAATCAAACCTTAACGGTAGTCAAGAGATTCGAACCTTAACGAATTTCACAAAGTGTAACACTTTGGATTCCGTTTACCGAAATCACAAAGTATAGCACTTAGGCATCCTTTTAACGAACTCTCAAAGTATAGCACTTTGGCATCCGTTTAACGAACTCTCAAAGTATAGCACTTTGGCATCCGTTAGTTGGTTCCTGAATCGATCGGACAGAACATCGCATCGGTGATTATTGGTTAGAACACCAACGTATAGAGAGAAGAAGAAAAGAAATGAGCAAAGAAAAATGAATCCTAAGCTTCCTATTTATAGGTAGGAAATAGGAAATTTCTAGGAAGTTTCCTTTGTATTTCTAGGAAATTTCCTATAGCTTTTCTAGGAAGTTACTTATACATCTTCTAGGAAGCTTCCTATCCACAGATATCTATCCTCTTACACCTTCCTAGCACCTTCCTTTGATATTATCTATTTTATATATATGTATTTATTTATTTAGGGTTTTCATAAATCTTACTTAGCTGATTGATTAATCTTACTTGGCTTAATTAATCTTGCTTAATCTTAATCAATCCTGCTTAGCTTAATTAATCTTACTTAATCTTAATTAATAGATTAATTAATCTACTCAGCTAACCTAACTGCTAAGTTTATTTAACTATTAAGTTTACTTAGCTATTAAGTATTCTAGCAGCTCCTTGCTTACGAGTTCTAATTCCTAGATACAATGGAACGCGTATTAGTGTACTAACTCAATTCAACTTTAACGACAATCACGAGATAAAACCCTCACAACGATTTATAAGTGCAATACTTAACAATTCAGCAGATTCACAACGAATGACAGAGTATAGCCCGAGTTCGGACAGCACTCAAACATTCAAGTCGAAATCACGATGAATAACAAAGTATAACTCAATTTGAGCGGCACTCAAACAATCGTTAGATAGTTATAATCGATCGGACGGTGAATCGCAGCAGCGATTGAGTTAATACCCGGTATCGCAGCAGCACCCCGCTATACTAATTAATGATTCGTGTGTGTTGTGGACTGTTCCTGCTATAACTCAGTCTACGAAAGGAGAATTTACGTCGTTCAAAGGCCAGAATTCAAGTCCCAATGTCTGCTATTTACACACGAAAATTGACATGCTTACGGACCGTAAGACTATTCCCTTACGGTCCGTAAGGGATACCTATTTACTATAGGGTAGCCACGTTCGGGACTAGCCTAGCTGAGTTGACAAAATTCTCAAATTAAAATTTAACAACAAGTTTATTAGATAATCGTTAACTAGGGTTTACCCCCCTTGAGTTTTAGGGCCCTGATCCTGATTTCGATTGTTCTGGAAATTTTAGGGTTTATGCAGAATCACTTGGGTGTCTCAATTAGGGTTTCCTTATTGGATAATTATCATACTAAATATTAATTTTAGTGAGAGTTGTTACATCCTCCCCACCTTAATAAAAATCTCGTCCTCGAGATTTGGACTATGATATTTTCTTGGGTTATGTTTCTTCTTTTAATTAAGAGAAACAATGTATCGTGGAATGGAATCAAAAGATATTTTGAGGGGTATGAATTTAAAAAAAAAATGGTTTATAGACACAATTGGATTCAATATCCGAAAGGAACTTACTTTGATCAATTGAGGGAGATTCTGAATTGATAAATATCTATTTGTGAATGGAAGTATGGAAAATGATTTGTTAATGATTATCCGAAAATCAATATCGTTTACTTAAATGGTACTAGACAATAGAATTTAGTGTATCGTAATCTGAGTACATAATTGTACCAAGAATATGACAAATCAAACGAATGACGTATGAATAGAGTTTATTATTAGCACAAGCTACAAATGTATATGGATATTGCAAGGTATTGTTATGATTGAAAGAACTTAATAATAAATTTACTGTTTTCGAAATTAACTGAGAGTTTCAAGGAAGCGAGTCTAGATATTTCAAAAGATGAGACATTCCGATGAAATGATATAATTTCCAGGGTGATTATGTTCAAGCCAAAAGATATATGATCAATAGATTTTTAAAATGAATGTGAAGAACTTTTTGGAATTAATAAAATTCTTTGTCAGAAGAAAACTTACTTGATTAGTACCTAAGGAAGATTTAAGATTGACAGGTTCAAAATGAAATGAAAACATTAAAATGATTCGTCAAATATTGAATTACGATATGAGAAAATCAATGTGCTGAGATGTAAGAATACATGAAAAGACAATAAAGTTAGTGTATTTTTGTCTTAATACATAATTGTATTTAGATGATTTTAATCAAAATGTTTGATTAAAGATAGGTGATATTTTAATTTATTAAATACCTTTTCCTTTTATGTTATCATAAAGTAGAATAATAAATAAATATAGATAGGTTTAAAATATCAAAACCCGTGGTAATTTTGACAAAATAATGATATATGTTTTATAAATAGGTTTACCCAATATCCTAGAACTCACGATTATCATTTTTAAAATCAAGTATGTTTAACTATAAGATTTTATAATAGGGTATTTTAAATCATAAAAGTAAAATAATAAATGTTTATTTTAATATCAAGCATACTTAAATATTGGCTTGCGTAAATAACATTTGATATTTTAATATATATATTTTATAAAAGAATATTTCTATAAGTATTTAATAGTTGTGAAATATTAATCAAGATGAACATTTATTTATAATATGTCTTGTTCATGAATACTTAGACAATTATTTAGATAATTTTATTCGTTTCTTTAATTGTTTTATGAAAATATGTATTCTCTTTACAGTACCAAGTATATATATTTCTATATATATATAATATATAATATAAAATTATTTTTATATATAATTGAAATTTACTAAATAAGTATGATGACTTAATTTATATACATTAAATAGTTATTATCATGGTTGGATATTGGTTAGTGCTGCCTTCTTTAACCATAGGTGATCAGTCCATGCCTAACTAAGGCTAGGCTATCCAATATGTGTTCCTGATAATAACCCTAATACCTAAAATAATATTAATACTACTATTATTAATATATTATTACCAAAAATAAATAACAATAACTAGTCATAAACATAAACGAGATTAGCGCAATCTTCAAAGTTTGTGAAAATGTCACCACAAGGTGATCATGATTTAAAGAAAATGATTCAATGAAGTTGAGGACCAACAAGCATGTTATAGTTCAAGAGAATTGAAGTGCTTGTTGGGATTATTTTGAATATGATGGCTTCAATTCATCATATGGGACCTTAAATGGAATCTATATTGCGAGCAAGTTAACTGGTTTTGAATAAAATGAGTTTTGAATAAGAAAGTTCGAACATGATCACAACAAAAACCATGTATACCTTTCAAAAGAAAATCGAGTTTTTCAAGAAATTCATTGCTTCGATATTAAAGAGTCATTGCTTTGTAAAAACGCAGTTTACAATGCAAAGATCAAGTATAGCGAAATGATATTTGAACTTTTGATAAAACAATGAATTGGAATGAATTCCTCCAATGGTCTTTATAAGTAAACGAACCATATGCACAACAAACAGTGCGTGTGTAACGTGTGGATTTATCAAGAAATGAAATGGATCAATATTTGCTACTATGAAAGAAATCCTCATGGTATGATGACCAGAAGTAGAAACACGAAAGTCAACTTATTTATAGGCAGAAGTCAGAATTGTAACGAAAGAAATATAAGAACTTTATTTGGACTTTCGTGTGATAACCTTTGTTAAGTGACATTACCAAGGAATGTCGAATGAAATGAAATGAAATAGGGGATTTGCAAAGGTAGATGACTTCTTTTGTAGTGCCATTAATTATGACTATAATTAGACTGTGCACCGATGGTTGTGAGATATTGTTCCAACGTACTTCAGCGATATTTTGATCGATTGTAAGATCATGTGGCAAAGTGCCGCTTTTTGATTAGGAGTTCTTTTACTGACGGAATTAGTATTGGTATCATCGTGCCCAAATTTATATTTTTCAAAGGTCTTGCTTTGGAAGTCGTGTGTGGACATATAATTTAAGTTACATGTGTTTTCTTGTGCACTAGCACAACTTTATATGCTCTTACTTGCGTAAATCGTATATGGTAACTCTTTTAGAATTTCTTTTACTTTTGATGATGTCCCAACTTAATGGGTTTTTATTGTTTATATTGTCGCACGAGTTACGAGGTAGATGATCAAACGAAATAATGTTTGGTATTGGAAAAGAAATTCATGATAAAGAAATCTAGACACAGATGCTTGTGCTTTATTTCAAATTGTCAATCCTTATGGTTTTTTGGATTTCCTTATAGATATACCTATCTATATAATCACATATTTCACATGCTGAAATAAACATACCATTTATCAGGTCAATGTATTTAACAGATTCATATTTCCAAAAAAAAAAAACAATTCAGATATCAAATCATGATATTATTTAGGGAAATCTTGTCACTTGTTTGACATACTATGTACCCCGTCTTATCCGGTTCGCGCCGGAGAGGTAATCTCAGTATATCCGGACAAGTTGGAGAGTCTGCTACTCTATACCCAGTTTTGCCGGAGAAAACTTTCTATTACCCATAAATAGTATCTTTTCAATGATTTAAAAGTGCCTCTTTTATTAGGGCTTTTATCCAGAATCAAAGAAATTTCTATTTCCATACATATCTTTATTCTGGATTAAGTAATATCAGTAAACAAGAATAAATAGCAATTAAGTGCTATTGCCTGCTAATCGTCATTCTTATGGCATACCAATATCCATTACATTATACTTATATAAGAAATTTTATCTTGAAGTTTATATTAAGGCAAAATTCTTAAGTTCAAGTCTAAATATCATCCGGAGTGCTATTGTCACGACCCCCGACCCCATCCTGGCCGGAATCGGAAGCCGCGAGTAGTCAAGTGGTACCAGTGATTATTTTGAAAAACATTGCAGCGGAAATTTCATCAAGACCGTGAGTTAGGAAAAATATCAGAGTTTAGAAACACCGGATTTTATTTAAATAGATGGAATAAATTCCATGTTTTGCAAAGGTAGCTTTTAATACGGGATAAACCCAAAAACAATATTTCTTAAGTTGGTTTAATTAATAAAATAAGCCACTTCTTGAAGTCCTTCAGTGCTGAATCCAATCCTTACTCCAATCTACTGTAATTACCTGAAATGCGTTTTAAAAAGGTTTTGTCAGCGGGAAATACTGAGTGAATCATTCGTGTTTATGTAAAATCATGTTTAGTTATAATTTACAGTATTAAGAGCGATTAGAATGTTTCTGATATCAAACCAACTACCCACAGTATTTGTCACTCGACCCATTGGCCCTCCTGTTGTCCAATGGTGTCTGTGACTATGGTCATATCACCCATTGGCTAACTCGTTGTCCAATGGTGAAGATTATCAAGTAATGTATACAAAACCCCACATACCGGCTGTAACTTGGTGATTACAAAGACTTAATCCCTGTAATTATAACTTTTGGAAAATAATTTGGAGTTTTGTAAAACAGTTGATAAAAAGAGAATGACTCACTTTATAAGCATGCAAGATTGAGTTAACAAGCTTCTTGATTCTACTTCTTCCGATAATTAAGCATGCACTTTATTATTCTGGATCTTCTGATGATTTAATAGTTTGCTTGATTGTAAGTGTGTAGTTGGGAGTATTCTTGGTAGTTAAACACATAGTTTAACAGAATGGAATACGTATTTGTGTAAAACCCAAATCAAACCTTAACGGTAGTCACGAGATTCGAACCTTAACGAATTTCACAAAGTGTAACACTTTGGATTCCGTTTACCGAAATCACAAAGTATAGCACTCAGGGATCCGTTTAACGAACTCTCAAAGTATAGCACTTTGGCATCTGTTTAACGAACTCTCAAAGTATAGCACTTTGGCATCCGTTAGTTGGTTCCTGAATTGATCAGACAGAACATCGCATCGGTGATTATTGGTTAGAACACCAACGTATAGAGAGAAGAAGAAAAGAAATGAGCAAAGAAAAATGAATCCTAAGCTTCTTATTTATAGGTAGGAAATAGGAAATTTCTAGGAAGTTTCCTTTGTATTTATAGGAAATTTCCTATAGCTTTTCTAGGAAGTTACTTATACATCTTCTAGGAAGCTTCCTATCCACAGATATCTATCCTCTTACACCTTCCTAGCACCTTCCTTTGATATTTTCTATTTTATATATATGTATTTATTTATTTAGGTTTTTCATAAATCTTACTTAGCTGATTAATTAATCTTACTGGGCTTAATTAATCTTGCTTAATCTTAATTAATCCTGCTTAGCTTAATTAATCTTACTTAATCTTAATTAATAGATTAATTAATCTACTCAGCTAACCTAACTGCTAAGTTTATTTAAGTATTAAGTTTACTTAGCTATTAAGTATTCTAGCAGCTCCTTGCTTACGAGTTCTAATTCCTAGATACAATGGAACACGTATTAATGTACTAACTCAATTCAACTTTAACGACAATCACGAGATAAAACCCTCACAACGATTTATAAGTGCAATACTTAACAATTCAGCAGATTCACAACGAATGACAGAGTATAGCCCGAGTTCGGACAGCACTCAAACATTCAAGTCGAAATCACGATGAATAACAAAGTATAACTCAATTTGAGCGGCACTCAAACAATCGTTGGATAGTTATAATCGATCGGACGTTGAATCGCAGCAGCGATTGAGTTAATACCCGGTATCGCAGCAGCACCCTGCTATACTAATTAGTGATTCGTGTGTGTTGTGGACTGTTCCTGCTATACTCAGTCTACTAAAGGAGAATTTACGTCGTTCAAAGGCCAGAATTCAAGTCCCAATGTCTGCTATTTATACACGAAAATTGACATGCTTACGGACCGTAAGACTATTCCCTTACGGTCCGTAAGGGATACCTATTTACTATAGGGCAGCCACGTTCGGGACTAGCCTAGCTGAGTTGACAAAATTCTCAAATTAAAATTTAACAACAAGTTTATTAGATAATCGTTAACTAGGGTTTACCCCCCTTGAGTTTCAGGGCCCTAATCCTGATTTCGATTGTTCTGGAAATTTTAGGGTTTATTCAGAATCACTTGGGTGTCTCAATTTGGGTTTCCTTATTGGATAATTATCATACTAAATATTAATTTTAGTGAGAGTTGTTACAAAACTGATTGAAAATAATTCGAAAGAGAAGTCAAGAGCATGTGCAGTAATCCATGATGATGAAGGGTTTGACTGGAGCGAATTCCTTCCAGAAGATGATCTTGTTGATGACCGTCTCACGGCTCATGGCAGAACTGTATCAAAGAGCAAACATCGTTCTTTTGTTGCTGAAATCAAGGGGAAAACACGAGAAGAAATGCTGAAAGAGAAAACCGAAAGAGAAAGATTCTTTGCAGGTTGCAGAATTGAGAAAATGCATGAAGAATATGAAGACGCAAATTACTGTGGAAGATACGACAAGAAGAGAGATTGCTATGACAACAAAAATGGTGATCCTGTCATTCACAGAAAAGAAGTTGTTTTTGATGATGTTCTTGCAGTAATCCATTTGTCTGGCGAATACTACTCAAACGCAGCAAAATATAAAACTTATCTGAAAAGGCTGGACAAGATAATTCGTGACGTGATGACCGCGAGTTTGAAAAAGAGAGATGAAGAAAGAATGAAGAAGAATGTTGAGAATTTGGTTGATGATTTGAAGAAGGTTGCTGAGGAAGTCAAAGTTGAAGCTGTTAAAGAGGAAGATGTGAAGAAAGCTGAGGAAGAGAAAGAAAAGAAAGACGAAACAGTTGGTGAAGAAGCTGTTACTAAAGAACAGCAGGTGAGTGAAGAAGAAATGAAGAAGAAAGAAGAAGAAGAAGAAGAAGTGAAGATAGAGAGATTGGATGTTGGTGATGATGTTGATGCTAGTGATGAGAAAAAGAAAGATGCTGATCAGACAGAAATAGCAGAGAAAGCCGAGGTGCTAATCACTAAGGTAAAATCTGATTCTAAAAGCTTAAATGAAACAATTGAACAGTGCAAGAAATGCATGGAAACATGTAGTGCTTGTACTGAAAAAGATGAAAAGTTCAGAACAAGAAATCTAAAACTTAATAAAATCGAAGAAGTTTTCAAAAATAAAGGCAAAGAGATGTTAGAAAACGAAAATTTTTTAAAAGAAAATGATGAAAAACCAACACAAAAGTGCAAGAGTTTAGATAAAGAAACTGAAATTTTGAAAGATAAGGTTTCAAAAATGACAGAAGAATGTGTTCAAAAAGAAAATACATGTCAGGAAATGAAAAAGGAGTATGATTCAATAAAATTGGCTTACCACATTACAAAACAATCATATGAAGATGTGAAGAGTCAAATGAAACTTGTTCAATCTAGATTGAGATATTGCTCTGAAACAACTGATACGCTAAAGTGACAGTATTCAATAAAGCAACAAGTTGTTAATTCTTATATTGAGGATGTTGCTAAGTTGAAGCGTCAAATAGCCGATTTAGAACAAGATAACAATAAGTTCAAAAGTTTTTCAACATAAAACTGGGTGATGATGATTCTGAGAAAAACAAAAAGGGAATTGGTTATGAGTATCATCAAGTTCCTCCACCGGAAAAGTTCGTATTTTATGATGATGAGAAGGTCGAAAAAGCTTTCAAGATGGTCGATCAATTGCCAGATAACATTGGCGTAACCTATTCCAAATCTGATGATTCTAGTGATTTAGAGGTGGTAGGTAAGGTCGTTGAAAGTGTTTTGAAAGAAGAGTCGGTTGAAACAGGTAAACCTGAATCACAGGATGAAAATGAAGGTAGTTTTCATGAAGGTTATCTGAAAAACTCAAAATCCAAGAAAAATGTGAATGATGATTCAAAAGGATTGGTTTATACCATGATTGGATCAGACAAACTATTCTCAGATCTTGAAGTCCCGATTCAGAATGTGATTTCAGAAAAGATTGACAAAGTTTTCAAAATGATTGAAATTGAAAAATCTGAGATTCCAAAATTTGCTGGAAAGAGTCATAAAACTTTTTATAACAAACCTGGTTACAAAAAGAAAAACATGAAGGCAGGGTTGGGTTATAAAAGGAAACAGAATTGGAAGAAAAATGAAATGCCAAATTATCAGCAAAAGATGAATTTTGTTCACGGAACAAGTTTCGAAGAGGAGAAAGAACTCCAATTTAGACGATAGTCTAATGAAGAGTTCTATACTCAGAAAAAGCAACAACAACAGGTCAAAGATGTCTCAAAGAGAACATGTTTTAAATGTGATCAAACTGGACATCTTGCATGCAAGTGTCCAAATCTGAAACATGTTGGTGTTGAAACAAAAAAGAAGTCTGATGATGTTGAGAAACAGAAATCTGAGGATGTGAAACAAAGGTCAACCAAATTTGATTCAAAACAAACTTGGAGGTACAACACAAACAAGTTTGCTTCGAATCAAACTTGGAAATCAAACCCGAATTGATTTGATTCAAGACAAACTTGGAATTTTCACACACCCAGATTTAGAACAACACAAAGTTGGAAAACAACTGTCGATGCAACCAAATCCGTTTTGGAAAACAAAAGTTGTTAAAAATCAAAATGTTCAAAAAGATTCACATTTTTATAAAAGAGGTGCTTCAAAAGGACAAAGCTGGGTGGTTAAGACACAATCTGTTCCTGAACAGAAAACTGTTGTAAAAGATAAAAAAAAATTGATCAAAATGATGTTAATTTTCCGAAGTTGAATTAATCATATTGTGTTGAAATGCCTAAGGTCAAACAGACCTGGGCTAACTTGTTCAAGTAATTGAGTAAGCGTGAATGTGCAAGTGCTTCTGAAGAAAACTGAATGTCATCAAAAGGAGTGTCGGAGCAGCCTGACACGAGAGGAGGAGGCTGCTGAACCCTGTGACTGTTAAACAGGGAGTTTGTTTGATTTTTGTACATAAATAAACCATATTTCAAAAAACCCTAAAAATTGAAAAATTAAAAAAAACCAAAAATATGTTTTTATTTTGTCAAAGAATTTGAAAAATCAAAAATATGTTTGTTTTTAAATTTTGTCAAAAATTCGAAATTTCCATAAAATATGTTGCTTGAATACGCCGAAACCCTCACGGCTGAACAAACATGATTAATTTCACAAGATTGAAAAACGGTTTTCAAACTGTAAAATATCAATGTGTTGTAAATCATGGGGGTACATTATATTTTCTGCAAATCAGTGCATGTGAAACAGAAAATGGATAGTGAGACAAAGCTATCAGTATCAGGTTGTCAAATTTTCTTCTAATGGTTTTGAATTTTAGGGGGAGTAAGAATTTGTCAGAAAATCCAAAAACATTAGAAAATTTTAAAAAGCCAAAAACATGATAAAATTCAAAAATTGAGTTTTTGTGTAAAAAGAGGAAATGATAGTACATCTGTAGACAATCACAGTACGCTAAAGAAATGGAATGTTTTAATGTGATAAACGGTCTCACTGATGATATGCCAGTAGGTTTTTACACACTTAGTAGATTATTTTCGAGATAAAAACCTAAATATCAAATACTTACTTATCTCGTGGGGAACATCTCTCGGATATATGGGTAACCCCCGAAATCTTGTTTGAGAGATTGTCTGATTCTGAGATACTAGGTCTTTATACTGTTTGATATCTGGAGTATTATACCTGGTCTTCTGATATTGCGGAAGCAATGGCCTAGACCTCGTATAATACTTTACGCGCTTTTAAAGCTTACCCTCTGCATAAAAATTGATAAAATATCGAAAGATACGAATCAATTGCAGTTGAAGAAAAGATTCCCTAAAGGGAACACACCTAAATTCGAGCCTTCATCTCTTTGACTGAACGGAAGTTCATACCTGAGCTCTCAACGTCTCGCATTAACCTAGAATACATATATCAAATTGGTATACTCACCTGTAAGACTGAATCTAGGGAATTTTGATACGGGAGTATATTCTGAGGTGGGACACGCGAATAAGTTTAAGTCCTTAAAACACTAGTTCGTATCTCGAATCAATTGAACTTTGTGTGAAAATTTAAGTGGATGAGTATACTGACTGTGACAACTCGTAATTCGAACCTACTTTTGTGTAACGTTACGTGCTTACGTGGGCTATGTTAATTAAATGAATGTTATGTTTTGCTATATGTAAATGTGTATGTGAATAAATGTGTATGTGAATCCGAATCGCACAACCATCACTCGAACGCATAAGGCCTTTGGGCCGCATTACTTGTATTCGGACTATGTGGGTTCGGCCCAACCCTTCTTGATTGATTAGCACCTAGAGTTTGGCAACCTCCTCATTTGTTACAAAACATCCTACACGCACAAAACCCTAGCTCGTCTCTCTCTCCCTCTCTTTCGCGAACCGAAGGCAGCCAAGCAATCCCCCATCATCTCGGGTCTTTATTGTTCGGATCAAACCTTATTCTTTCTCTTAACCGGTTAGTATTTCATGTTATGTGCGTTGTTTGAATGATATATTGATATGTTGATGATATGTGATCGGATTTGAATATGAACTGTGAATCGTAGGATGAATGATTTTATGAGTGCCATGAATTATGTAGAATGATAATTATGCGCTAGGATCTAGAACCGATTGGATCATAGTCGGCTGTAAAATGTTCTTGTTTGAATGATTATTACGTTTGTTCATGATTAAACCGATTAGGGTTCATAGGAAGTTCGTAATAAAAACCCTAGTTTGATCGATGGTATGCTTGTTGGATGATGAGAAACGTGTTAATTGATTTATTTGGAAACCGGTGTAACTGTTAATTGATTATGTTAATTGATAATAAAATTGGAAACTATGGGATAGATGTAACAGATTGCATGTTTCACGGAAATTAGTTAACCGGTCGCACAAGACCTCTTGGTCGCACAAGAGGTCCACTCGTACAAGCAGACCATTCGCACAAGGGCTCTGATCGCACAAGAGCCCAACCACACAAGCCCATTCGCACAAGGGCTCCACGCGTACAAGCTGTCCGGATCGCACAAGGGAAACCGGGTCGCACAAGTCTAAATTCAGATCGCACAACCCAAGCAGATCGCACAAGTCTGCTTGGATCGCACAAGGCCACATATATGTTGACTGTTTGGGCCGGACAGTGATTGGGCTGGGCCAGTCCAATCGCACAAATCCAGCGAACCGCACAACTTATACGTTTTCACTTTGGGCCGTATGTGTTTGGGCTGTTTATTTATTTGGGCTGATTTCCATTGGACATATAATTGCACAAGTTGAATGTGTTACTTGACTGTTAAATATTGCCATGATCCATTCGTGTTTGTAACGTGTTAACTCTGTGTAACCATATGTGCTTCACTTGAACCAAACCTGACATGTATGGTAATCCTGTTAGGACGTGTTTGATCACTTTTAAGTCAAGTAACTTTGGTATAATCTGCCGAGCAAACCAAGGTGAGTTCATTGCATTTGTCTCAAGCATGCGTCCCGGTGGTTTGGGACAACTGGTAAACACTTGGAAGGGAAACTATGGGTAAACAACTTAATCGGTTTTGGTTATTCCCTGGAGGGCAATGGGGGTAATTAGTTGATAGCGCTATTAGGTGGGAAACCTCACACTGGGCCGTAAGGACGGGCGTGAACTAATTATCTGGGTAGGGCTATGGTTGTTAGAGGCACACTCCTCGGATACATATGGGCACACTCCCTAGGGTATCTAACGAAGGCAACATAGCAATCGGTCGTTAAGGGGTACCCACTCCCCGGATACGCATGGGCACACTCCCTAGGGTATCTAACATGAGCAACATCGTAACGCAACATTGAATCGCATTAACATACATCTGGTAACATGTCACGTTAACAAAACCTTGAACTCACCAGCGTAGTCTGACACACTTGTTTGCATGCTTGTAGGTCGTTAACCTTGGAACATGGACTTGCTATCTGGGAATGCTGGAGTGGTCATGGATCGAAGCTATTGGATTACTAATAATTGATACATTGGTTTTGAGTTTGATTATGAAACAATTGCTAAACGACTTATCATATGCTTCCGCTATATAACTCTTTGTGAATTGATATTATGTTTGACATTTAATCATGGCAATTAATAACATGTTTTATTTAAACATTTATCGTTGGTTCAATGTGATTGGTGGCTCAGACTCTGATGTGTAACACTCCTCACGGGGTTTCCGCAGGTGGTATTTAGAGGGTGTTACAGTTTGGTATCAGAGCCACTGGTTATAGTGAACTAGGTTTTAAAACCTTTTATAAAACCAGACTATAACCAAACAACTTCGAAGATCGATCATGACACTCAGCTCCAAATTGCAAGGTTCGTTTCTCCCTCACTTTATACATTACTTGCCTAGCAGTCACACACACTCACAACACATATATGAAATGAGACATGAAACACCATAGTGACTTGATAGTGTGACACTACTCTTCGACTTATGCGAACCATAGACCTGTGATACCATCTGTTATGTTGTTTGAACGGGGGAAACTTCGAGCGTAAGTTAAGAGGCACTGAGATAAGCATGCAAATTGCCTTATTATTATGGGTGCACACTTAATAATAACGTGAGGTGCATGCAAGTCCCAGTGAGGCTTATCGAGCGTGAGAAGGGTTCTGCCTTACTATGTGTGAACTTAGTAGTACATGAATATCAGTATGATACTTGACTCATATCTCGTTTCGATTTCTAAATCGGTTTATTCCCAACTATAGAAACATGAGTGGACGAGGACACGGACGTGGCAACATCACCATGACTCAGGCTGAGTTGACTGACCTAATCAATACCCGCGTGGCCGAGGCTTTAGCAGCCTATCAAGCTGGTACGGAGTGTACCAAGTACTCTTTACTTCTATACCACGTACACGTCTTTTCACTTCTATAATGTGTTTCCTTCCGTCATTTAGGTCAGCAAGCGCAACCCCACAACAACCAGCCTGCGTGTACGTTCAAAATGTTTATGGACTGTAAGCCACAGACCTTCACCGGGACTGAAGGGGCTGTGGGACTTCTGAGATGGTTCGAGAAAGCAGAGTCTGTGTTTGCTATCTGTAACTGTCCCGCTGGGGACAGGGTGAAATATGCTGCGGGTACCTTGGCGGATGGTGCCCTAACATGGTGGAATGCCCAGGTACAGTTGTTGGGCATCGAGGCAGCGAATGCCACAACCTGGGAAAACTTTAAAGAACTGATCAGGGAGGAGTACTGTCCTCGGGATGAGGTCCAGAAGTTGGAAAACGAGTACTACGACTTGAAGATGGTTGGATCTGAAGTCGAAGCGTATGTGAAGCGATCATATGAACTGGCCGACATGTGCCCAAACTTGTCTCGGCCTATGTCTCGGAGGATCGAGTTGTTCATCAAGGGATTGCCTCCTCGTGTGAAGAGTCTGGTTACTGCAGCACATCTCAATGATTTGACACAGATTGTCCGTTTGACCCACAAGATTGTGGATCAAGAAGTAGAGAGTAACTTGTTACCACCGCGCATTTCAGCTACTGCTGCTGCGGCACCCACTGCTACTACATCTGCTAATGATAACAAACGGAAGTGGAGCGACTACGACAAAGCATCCAGTGCTGGTCATACTCAGAAAAGGCCAGACAACAACAACAACCGCAGCATCAGCCAGTCGTCTTCTGTCAATCAAGGCCAGGGAAGTGGCCACAACCAGGGTTCGTATGCAGGGAAGAAGCCACGATGTAACAAATGTGGCTATCATCATTTCGGGGCATGTAGTCGGATGTGTAACAGGTGTGGTAAGGCAGGCCATGAGGCCAGGGATTGTAGGGCCCCACAGCCCACACACCAGCAGCAACAAAACCAGCAGAATCAGAGACAACAGGGACAACCACCCCAGCAGAACCAGGGTTTCAGGAAGGGGTGCTATCAGTGTGGTGACGAGGGTCACTTTAAGCGGGATTGCCCTCAGTTAAACCAGAACGCCAACGACAACAACCGCCTGAATAATAACAACGCTGGAAACAACAACAACAACAACAACGGCAATAATGGGGGAAACGGTGCTCGAGGCAGAGTGTTCCAGCTTGGAGCATGGGATGCCAGGAATGACGGCAACGTTGTAACTGGTACGTTTCCTGTTAACAATCGTATTGCTTCTGTATTATTTGATTCGGGTGCCGATTGGAGTTATGTGTCCCTAGAGTTTAGTCAACGATTAGGGATAACCCCAACACCTTTAGAAGTTAAACAAGTAGTAGAACTAGCAGATGGTAAAACGATAGAAGCCTCGAATGTTCTTTTTGGATGTAAACTAGATCTCGTGGGTCAGGTGTTTGACATTGACCTCCTTCCCGTCACGCTCGGTAGTTTTGACATAGTGGTAGGCATGGATTGGTTGTCTAAGCACCAAGCAGAAATTTTGTGTAAGGAGAAAGTTGTGCGTATTCCTCTCCCTGATGGGGAGTCACTATTAGTTCAAGGGCATCGTAGTGGGACGATGGTTGGGATTATCACGGCCATGCGTGCACAGCAGTATCTACAAAAGGGGTATCCTACAATGTTAGCGTTAGTTACCAACGCTCAGTCTGAAGAAAGTAAGATCGAGGATCTACCAGTAGTGCGAGAATTCGCTGATGTATTCCGAGAGGAGCTACCAGGGTTACCTCCCCACCGTCAAGTAGAATTTCAGATTGATCTTGCGCCGGGAGCGGCTCCAATTGCTCGAGCTCCTTACCGGCTAGCACCTGGGGAGTTACAGGAGTTGTCCAATCAACTACAGGAATTGTTGGATAGGGGTTTCATTCGACCCAGTTCTTCGCCTTGGGGAGCCCAGTTCGGTTCGTAAAGAAGAAAGACGGGTCATTCCGTATGTGTATCGACTATCGAGAACTCAACAAGGTGACCATTAAGAACCGCTATCCGTTACCACGCATCGACGACTTGTTTGACCAGCTGCAAGGGTCAAGTTTCTATTCAAAGATCGACTTAAGATCGGGGTATCACCAGGTAAGGGTTAGAGAAGAGGATGTTCCCAAGACTGCTTTTCGAACGCGCTACGGACACTACGAGTTTTTGGTCATGCCGTTTGGATTGACCAATGCACCAGCGGTTTTCATGGATCTCATGAACCGCGTATGTAAGCCATATCTCGACGAGTTTGTTATAGTGTTTATTGACGACATCTTGGTCTATTCCAAGAACAAGGAAGATCACGAGCGTCATCTACGTTTCATCTTGGAACTTTTGAGAAGGGAACAGTTGTATGCGAAATTTTCTAAGTGCGACTTTTGGATTCGAGAAGTGCACTTCCTTGGGCACGTTGTCAACGAGAAAGGGATACATGTGGATCCTGCGAAGGTGGATGCAGTTAAGAATTGGGCGGCACCAAAGACTCCGTCTGAGGTGCGACAATTTCTTGGTCTCGCAGGGTATTATCGAAGGTTCATTAAAGATTTCTCGAAAATCGCGCAACCTCTCACCTCGCTGACACAGAAGAACACGACGTACTCTTGGGGAACGAAGCAGGAAGAGGCTTTCCAAGTTCTGAAACAGAGACTTTGCAGTGCACCAATCTTGTCTTTACCAGAGGGCACCGAAGATTTTGTGGTATATTGTGACGCGTCAATTCAGGGTCTCGGTTGCGTGTTGATGCAACGCGAGAAGGTAATAGCTTATGCTTCTCGTCAGCTGAAGGTTCACGAGAAGAACTACACGACACACGACTTGGAGTTAGGAGCGGTGGTATTTGCGTTGAAGATTTGGAGGCACTATCTGTACGGTACCAAATGCACCATCTACACCGACCATAGGAGCCTCCAGCACATCTTCGACCAGAAAGAGTTGAATATGCGACAACGACGATGGGTGGAGTTATTGAACGATTATGAATGTGCCATCAAGTATCATCCGGGCAAGGCGAACGTTGTAGCTGACGCCCTCAGCAGAAAGGATAGTGCACCTAGTCGTGTGCGAGCATTGCAACTCACGATTCAGTCCAACCTCCCTTCCCAGATACGAGACGCTCAGTTGGAAGCGTTGAAACCAGAGAACGTTCGAGCTGAAGCTTTACTTGGCTCGAGACAACGACTAGAACAAAAGGGAGACGGTGCTTACTACGTAACCGGACGCATCTGGGTTCCACTCTATGGTGACTTACGAGAACTTGTAATGGATGAGGCACATAAGTCATGTTACTCTGTACATCCTGGATCAGATAAGATGTATCACGACTTGAAAACTACATACTGGTGGCCTAGCATGAAAGCTCACATAGCAACCTACGTCAGCAAATGTTTGACTTATGCTAAAGTCAAAGCGGAACATCAAAAGCCCTCAGGTCTACTGCAGCAACCAGAGATACCCACATGGAAGTGGGAACAGATCGCTATGGATTTTGTAACAGGATTACCCAGAACTCAGGCTGGGAACGATACCATTTGGGTGATTGTTGATCGCCTCACGAAGTTAGCACACTTCTTAGCAATCAAGGAAACAGACAAGTTTTCTCAATTGGCAGCAATCTACCTTAAGGAAGTGGTTTCTAGGCATGGGGTGCCAACTTCTATCATCTCAGATCGAGATCCGCGTTTCACTTCAGAGTTATGGCAGTCAATGCATAAATCGTTCGGTTCCCAACTCGACATGAGTACCGCTTATCACCCGCAGACGGATGGTCAAAGTGAGCGCACCATCCAGACACTTGAAGATATGCTTCGGGCATGCGTACTCGACTTTGGAAAAGGATGGGAGAAGCACCTACCGTTGATAGAATTCTCCTACAACAACAGCTACCATTCAAGTATTAAGGCAGCTCCGTTCGAAGCACTGTACGGCCGGAAATGTCGTTCACCTCTCTGTTGGCATGGGGTGGGTGATAGTCAGATCACAGGCCCTGAGTTTGTTCTTGAGGCATCAGAAAGCATTGTGCAGATCCGAAACCGTATGGCCGCAGCTCGCGACCGTCAGAAAAGCTACGCTGACAAGCGTAGTAAACCGCTGGAATTTGAAGTTAATGACCGCGTTATGTTAAATGTTTCACCCTGGAAGGGTGTGGTGCGTTTTGGGAAACGCGGCAAACTAAACCCTCGTTATGTAGGACCATTCAAAATTTTAGAACGGATTGGAAAGGTGGCCTACGGGTTGGAATTACCTGCTGAGTTGGGTAATGTCCATGATGTGTTTCACGTATCGCAGCTAAAAAAGTGTTTGGTTGATGAAACACTAGTCGTACCATTTCAAGAGCTGAAGATAGACGACAAATTGCAGTTTGTCGAAGAACCACTTGAAATTATGGATCGGGAAGTTAAAGTTCGTAAGCACAGCCGCATACCGATTGTGAGAGTTCGTTGGAACTCAAGACGTGGTCCAGAGTTCACGTGGGAACGCGAGGACGAGATGAAACTTAAGTATCCACATTTGTTCCCCACAGATCAGGCAGAACCTAGCAAACTTAATGTTGAGGCAACTAGTGAATTTCGGGACGAAATTCCCATTCAAGTGGGGGATGATGTGACACCCCAGGAAAACTAGGGAACAATATAGCTTACGTTAGTGAGTGCATACCAAATTTCGGGACGAAATTTCTTTTTAGTTGGGGATACTGTGACAACTCGTAATTCGAACCTACTTTTGTGTAACGTTACGTGCTTACGTGGGCTATGTTAATTAAATGAATGTTATGTTTTGCTATATGTAAATGTGTATGTGAATAAATGTGTATGTGAATCCGAATCGCACAACCATCACTCGAACGCATAAGGCCTTTGGGCCGCATTACTTGTATTCGGACTATGTGGGTTCGGCCCAACCCTTCTTGATTGATTAGCACCTAGAGTTTGGCAACCTCCTCATTTGTTACAAAACATCCTACACGCACAAAACCCTAGCTCGTCTCTCTCTCCCTCTCTTTCGCGAACCGAAGGCAGCCAAGCAATCCCCCATCATCTTGGGTCTTTATTGTTCGGATCAAACCTTATTCTTTCTCTTAACCGGTTAGTATTTCATGTTATGTGCTTTGTTTGAATGATATATTGATATGTTGATGATATGTGATCGGATTTGAATATGAACTGTGAATCGTAGGATGAATGATTTTATGAGTGCCATGAATTATGTAGAATGATAATTATGCGCTAGGATCTAGAACCGATTGGATCATAGTCGGCTGTAAAATGTTCTTGTTTGAATGATTATTACGTTTGTTCATGATTAAACCGATTAGGGTTCATAGGAAGTTCGTAATAAAAACCCTAGTTTGATCGATGGTATGCTTGTTGGATGATGAGAAACGTGTTAATTGATTTATTTGGAAACCGGTGTAACTGTTAATTGATTGTGTTAATTGATAATAAAATTGGAAACTATGGGATAGATGTAACAGATTGCATGTTTCACAGAAATTAGTTAACCGGTCGCACAAGACCTCTTGGTCGCACAAGAGGTCCACTCGTACAAGCAGACCATTCGCACAAGGGCTCTGATCGCACAAGAGCCCAACCACACAAGCCCATTCGCACAAGGGCTCCACGCGTACAAGCTGTCCGGATCGCACAAGGGAAACCGGGTCGCACAAGCCAAACTTGGGTTATTTAGTTGAACCGATATTGGACTGCGTGTGTTATTGGGCCGGACAAGTCTAAATTCAGATCGCACAACCCAAGCAGATCGCACAAGTCTGCTTGGATCGCACAAGGCCACATATATGTTGACTGTTTGGGCCGGACAGTGATTGGGCTGGGCCAGTCCGATCGCACAAATCCAGCGAACCGCACAACTTATACGTTTTCACTTTGGGCCGTATGTGTTTGGGCTGTTTATTTATTTGGGCTGATTTCCATTGGACATATAATTGCACAAGTTGAATGTGTTGCTTGACTGTTAAATATTGCCATGATCCATTCGTGTTTGTAACGTGTTAACTCTGTGTAACCATATGTGCTTCACTTGAACCAAACCTGACATGTATGGTAATCCTGTTAGGACGTGTTTGATCACTTTTAAGTCAAGTAACTTTGGTATAATCTGCCGAGCAAACCAAGGTGAGTTCATTGCATTTGTCTCAAGCATGCATCCCGGTGGTTTGGGACAACTGGTAAACACTTGGAAGGGAAACTATGGGTAAACAACATAATCGGTTTTGGTTATTGCCTGGAGGGCAATGGGGGTAATTAGTTGATAGCGCTATTAGGTGGGAAACCTCACACCGGGCCGTAAGGACGAGCGTGAACTAATTATCTGGGTAGGGCTATGGTTGTTAGAGGCACACTCCTCGGATACATATGGGCACACTCCCTAGGGTATCTAACGAAGGCAACATAGCAATCGGTCGTTAAGGGGTACCCACTCCCCGGATACGCATGGGCACACTCCCTAGGGTATCTAACATGAGCAACATCGTAACGCAACATTGAATCGCATTAACATACATCTGGTAACATGTCATGTTAACAAAACCTTGAACTCACCAGCGTAGTCTGACACACTTGTTTGCATGCTTGTAGGTCGTTAACCTTGGAACATGGACTTGCTATCTGGGAATGCTGGAGTGGTCATGGATCGAAGCTATTGGATTACTAATAATTGATACATTGGTTTTGAGTTTGATTATGAAACAATTGCTAAACGACTTATCATATGCTTCCGCTATATAACTCTTTGTGAATTGATATTGTGTTTGACATTTAATCATGGCAATTAATAACATGTTTTATTTAAACATTTGTCGTTGGTTCAATGTGATTGGTGGCTCAGACTCTGATGTGTAACACTCCTCACGGGGTTTCCGCAGGTGGTATTTTGAGGGTGTTACACTGACAATCTAAGTGAATCGTTTAAAACTTAAAGTGTTTAAAGCTCAACAGTACTAGTGATTTGTCATAAACTGATATGATCCTCTGACACGAACTCAAACAAAAATACTGTCTGCAAATATTTCTTTACTGCTTTATGTTTCAAAAAAATACAAAAAGATTTTGATTTTATTTTATTTTCGACAACTGATGTCTGAGAGGCCAAGTTTCAAAATCTAAGTATGCTGATCGTGTTTCTGAAAATAAACAAGTTCATTAAGTTGAAACTTGAAGTTTTTTTTAAATCAAAATCAAAAACAGTTTGTGAAATCTCCAAGGTCATTAAGTTGGACTTGGATGATTAACTGTGAGGGATTTGGATTCTTAAATTGTAAAATCAGCTGTAAAGAGCTAGTTTTCATTGTTGGATACTTAATACTGCCAAATCTTTAAAGCATTTTGATAGGGGGAGCAAGTCAAGTAATCCTGGATATATTCATATTATTATATTTTAGAGCCAGGATCTTGATTAAAAGTTTTTAAGGGCCAGGTCACGATTCCTGGATGTTGGGATTGAACCCTACCAGAGGAACAGATAATGTAAAGCCAAAACCGGATCGCATCAGAGGACTACAATAAGCAGCAGTTTACACTTTGCTTTCCCCTTGACAGTGGTAATCTAACAGCTGATGGATCTTAAGTACTGCTCACTACAACAACTGATGAACCAAACACTGATGAAACTCTAAAGATTGCTGAAGGCAAACACTGTTGCTCTATCTACTGCTGTTACCTAAGTACTGCTGAAAGACACAAGCACTGCCCACTCAAAGACTGATCACCTTTGAAGAAAGCACTGAAGTTCAACATCAGTGCTCAGGCTACAACAGTGGAACGTGAAGCAGTTGTTATCCTTTGTTTTGTATCGTACTGTTAATCAGATGTTGCATGTCAGTAGTTTGTTTAGAACAGTGTATATAGGTTTTTAGTTTGTTAGAGGTCACTATCATGGTGACGTCAGCTGAGATGCGTCAGTGGTTTGGTTTGCCTATAAATGGAGCAGTACCCTGTACTATTACATTTGATTAACTGAGTAGATTCTTCTTCTTCAGTCTAATCCTTTCATCTTATGCAACCAACCTTGGGGTATCAGGCTGAGGGGGAGCTTAGTATTGTAAGCATGCTGTAATCATTTGCTTTGTATTTCAATCATTTAACTTAATGAAAAGCATTTTTTATCATACTATTTTCCTCTTTGATTGTGTTTACAAAGTTTGTATCCATTTCCGCTGCACTTTTCAATGTTTAATATTCTCTGAATGATCAGTTTATAAAAACTAACACAATCATGACAGCCTCCGATCCTAACAATTGGTATCAGAGCTTGGACAGTCAAATTCGATCTAACCATCAATTTGACATAACAGTTCAGCTCACAATTTATTGATACTAAGGTTGGTCGTATTTCAGTTGAAAAACAGAGTAACGAGAAATCATGTTCAAAATGATGACTCAAAAGCTCTGTAAAACAACCAAGATGTCATAAGATTCAAAAATCTCATACAACTGATGAGGTCATGCACAAATCACTCATAGTTTCCAGATCTGGAAACTTATCTGAAAACTATGGTGTGTTCATCTTCATTCAAAATTGATTTCAACTGTTGTTATGAAATTTTGTGATGTTTTTATATTTTACACTAAAGTATGCACCTCAGATCAGCAAAACCTATGTTCATCTAAACACTAGTGTTCTGCTGACATAGAAAGAGGGAAATAAAGCTTTAGTCAAAATTCTTATGTGCTCAAAGGCAGGTTGAGAATCCTCAAAAGGACAAAATCAACTTTGTCAAAACACATTAAGAAAATAAGGTGTCAAAACAGTCCTAATCATATGTAATGTGAGATCTGGTAATAAAACATGCACAAATGTGGTCAGATCTCTCAAAACATTACTTCAAAGTGATTCTGGACTAAGCATGTTCAAAATAAAATCTCCTAGTGAGTATTTCTGAACATGTGAATAAAAAGGGTAAAAAGGGAAAAAGAAAATGAACAAATCTCAAAGTGTGGTTATCTCAAAACTTTTGAAATCAAAAGAAAAGAGTATAAGCATAAAACACTCTTAAGGTTAAAGTTGGGTTAAACAATGGGATCATGCAACTGTGTGCATTCATCAATACAGGAATTGTTCAGGTAATTATGACATTCCCAGTGATTGACCTTAAAAGAAGAATTTACAATCGATTGACAAGAAAATGACCCCAAACAATGGTCAAAATAACTTGAGAATGATATGATCATGAACTTATTGGAAAGCTGTCAGATCCTTTTGATAATTTTCAAAACTCCTTTTATTTTTTAAGGGGTTTTTCTCAAATAAATCCAGATATATATTACTTCTTGTAAAGTATATTTTGTACTTTTACTCATTTTTGTTAGTAAAAGTTCATCTCTGGTCAGGATGCAATTTCCTTATGTTTGTGTGAAATTACTATCCCTAAATATGATCAAAAGGAAATGGCACACATACCAAGGTCATGTTAAGCTCAAGTTTGGTTGTCACAGTTCAAAAATTGATTGCAAATTGATTTTGAACTACTGAGATACTCATGTTCTAGTTCAAGTAATTAGACACGAAATGAGTTGTTTTAGTAGAAAAGTTTTCATCATCTGGGATGTTAAACCACTGTCTGGAATAATGGACATTTGGCAAAACCTTGAACAAAAATATCTGTAGATAACTGCTGGCAATTTAATCTTGATAATATACATCTAAAATGTATTTTGTTAAGAATAGCAATTCTGGTGTTCAACAGATGCTAGATAAGATATTGTGCTTTCACAAGACAAAATCAATTCCTACATCTAGACAAGCAGATGCTAAAATTATTTGTCAAAAGTCAAAACACTGCTGCAGAAACAGTTGTTACACAAATGATCCTCATTATTGTTTTCAACCACTGCTGTTCCATAAATGTTGTTGTGCCTTAACATCTGTTCTCTAAGGTATGTCACTGCTAATAGTCAACCCCTGCTCGTTCAAAAAACACTGATGTTCAAAATCATTGTTCTATCCACTGATACACTCACTACTTCATTTCATTACCGTTGTAACTACTGATGATTGATCCATCAGTGGTTGTCAAAACAACTGTCCTCCATTATTTACCATTTCATCAGGGGTTGGCACGTGGTCAGCTTTTAGCCGTCAGATCATTATAACCGCTGCCACATCAGCATTCACTTTTTCCCAAAAATAAAACACTGATTAAACCCAAACAGGGGCTCGCACTGTCGAATTGAATTCCAAATATTCTCTTCACAAAGCAGTTTCCCACTCTTCTTCACAAAAACCTTCTTCGATCTTCTTCATCAAAAATGACGAAACCAAAATCGAAGTCAAAATCAAAACCATCTTCTTCCTCCACTCCATCAGACGCCACTCAAATGGCCGCTGAAACTACGGAGATTCGCTACAAATCTCCACACAACTATGTGGGTATACTCACAAAACCCACAACTGACAACACTTTCGACTCCATCATTGACATCTTATCTGCATCAAAGTACAAAACTTTGATAAGAGCAGACGCTTCCATTTATCTTCAAACCCAGAGAGAGTTCTGGAAAAATGCCACCCTTGAAAAACAAGGAGACATCATCACAGCCATCAACTCCTTGATACAGGGTAAGAAGGTTCAAATAACACCACAATCCATTTCTGAAATCTTTAAACTCGATGATTTGAAGGGAAAACCCTTATTTTCTAAAGACGAGTTGAAAAAGGATTTCATAAAAAGGGGCTATGCAGAGCAACCTAAAAGGGATACCTTACAAAAAGGTTATTTTCCTTCTGCACCCAGATTTTTATTTCACACACTGTTAATGTGTGTTTCTAATAAAACAACGTCTTTTAATGAAATACCAACAAAGATTCAATGCCTAGGGTATGCAATTTTAAATAATAAAAATTTTAATTACTCCCAGGAAATATTTGATGATTTGGTAAAAAAAACGTTGATAATAAGGCATTTCTGCTCTTTCCAAGATTTTTAAGCTACTATTTTGAACAAAAGTTTGTAGAGAAAGAAGCAGATTTGCCCAAACAAGGTGCCTCTTTTAAAATAAACTGCTTAACACCTGAAACATTCTCTAGAATGTTGGCACCAATAAAAATAAAAGCAGAGGTGCCTGAGCAGAATTTAGCAGATGAAGCTGCTCCTCAGGTATCTGCTGTTGAGCCCACTGCTCCAGGTGATCAAAGCAGCACACCCACTGTTTTGAAACCCACACCTGCCACCACTAAAAAGACAAAAATAAAAATATCCAGAAAGCCCACCAAAACCAAAACAAAGGCATCTCTGGAAGATGAGATCCCAGAGACAATGCCAGTGACAGCACAAAAGTCACCAATAACCACTGCTGCTACTTCCTCACAGCAGGTGGAAGAAAGATCTCAACCCCAGCCTCAAACTCCTCTTGCATCCGCACAAAAGGATCAAGTTGTAATGTAACAACTGCCACTAAAATCAATAATTAGGACAATAATTAGTCAATAAGAAAACCCTAATTGAGACACCCAATTAATTCTGCACTAGCCCTAAAATTTTCAGAATGATCGGAATTAGAATCAGGGCCCCTAAAATTCAAGGGGGGAAACCCTAGTTGAATAGTTATCTAAATAAAACGATGTTTAGTTCTGATTGGCCAATTTTATTGATTCACCAAGGCTAGTCCCGGGCTAGGCAGCCTATGAATTAGACTTCTTAGCTTACGGACCGTAAGGGTCAGGGCATACGGTCCGTAAGGGAGTCCCAAAACTTGCTATAAATAGCCGACCTTGGCACTTAACTGTTGAAGTTAAAACGACGTAAAAAGCTTCTGTATACGTCGAGTTATAGCTGTTATATCACAATAAACACACACACGATCACAAGGTGCTGCCGCAATCAGGGTAATAACTCGATCGCTATTACGATTCAACGTCCGATCGATTATAACTATCCAACGATTGTCCGAGTGCTGCTCAAATTGAGCTTGTACTTTATTATTCATTGTGATTTCAACTTGAATGTTTGAGTGCTGTTCGAATTCGGACTATGCTCTGTCATTCGTTGTGAATTCATTGAATTGTTAAGTATCGCACTTGATAATGGTTGTGAGGGTTTAATCTCGTAAATTGACGTAACTGCTGAATTAGTTACTAATCCCGTTTGTGTGTGCATTGTTATTTAAATTAGGTTAGAAGGTTAATCAGTAAAGCTTATACTCTGCTCGTAAATCTGCAATGTGAGTCATTCCTCTTTTATAAACTCTTTTCTCACAGTTTGTGAGTCATTCTCCTTTTATCAAACTGTTTTAACAAAACTCCAAGTTATTTTTAAAGTTATAGTTACAGTGATTAAGTCTATGTAATCACCAAGTTACAGTCGGTATGTGGGGTTTTGTATACATTACTTATTTCCCGTCACACTTGGACAAACGGGTGGCCAAGGGGTGATCTGACCACAGTCACAGACACCATTGGACAAATGGGCTAGCCAATGGATGGTCGAGTGACAAATACTGTGGGTAGTTGGTTTGATATCAGAAACATTGTAATTCCCCTTAATACTGTAGATTATAACAAATGTGTCGTTTTCAGTAAACTGAATGATTCACTCAGTATTTCCCCGCTGACAAAACCTTTTTCAAACATGTTTCAGGTGATCTGGTATAAGCAAAGAAAAGTGCCGTGGAGCACTCCCAGCTTAGAAAAGTGGCTCAATGTAAGTACATAAATGAACATGTTTTGAAAATAAAGATTTCCCTGAGAAATCACATTATTGTAAATTTCGGGAATTTATCCCTAAAGTTATGAAACGAGCAGTTTAAATTATTAAAAGATCCTGTTTTAAAAAGACTTCCGCTGTCGCCTAAATTAAATACCACGGGATTCCTGTCCCGCGGCTCCTGAAACGGGTCAAACCGAGTCGGGGGCCGTGACATGTAAGCACAGGGACCCCACAATATGAAGCTCTGGACCCACTCGGATCCATCTTCCACAATCCTGATCCCAAGGACATGTCTCTTTCAACCCCTTTACCCTCACCTCAAATAATACCACCATCCACCATAACCTTGTTGCATGCAGCTGATGTTACTCAGACACAAACCAGTTCCTCTCAACCACCTATCACTGAGAGTATACTTCAACAGGTGACTGGGTCTGATGTTAATATCTCTGTTATCCCAACAACAATTGAGGAGGTTACACTACAGGAATTACAAGTAATTCCTGTCAGTAGTTCAAGTGGAGCAGCCACTACAAGTGCTGAATCTACAGGTTTACACTTGGACAGTGGTTTCATTAGTAAGACTCCCTTGAAGGCAATTTCTTCTATAGCACCACTGAGAACCACCAGTGAGTTTGTTTTAACCACTGGCAACATCAAAAGGTTATCAAGTGCTGAAGACAGAAGTCCCCAGTACCAAGAACAAGGGGCATCAATGGCTGACTTTTGGGACTCTGTTCCTGAGTCATTCATTGGTAAAACCACTGCTGGTGGGGATTCAGATGATCCTGTTAACTCAGGTTATGATTCAAGATATCAGGAATTGACGGGCAGGGTTGAAAACCTTGAAACCTTAGTTGCTGAAATAAAAGATATGGTGCAGCAGCTATTAAAAGCTTAGAAAGCCCAATCCACTGCTCCTCCTGCTCAAGCACCTGCTCAACAAGCACCTGCTGCAAATGAGTTATGGAACTTATTCAAACCACTGCTGGAAAGACAAAAGCAGATGGCAGATCAGCAGCATGCCATACATGTTCAAAAGCTGACCAATATGGTGGAATCAAGATTCAACGATACTCAGGCGGATATAAAAGCTATAAAAGCTCACATTCAAAGTGCCTCTGGAAAGATTCCCTCCACTGTTCTCTTCATGAACGAACCCTTCTTAGATAATGCCAAAAAGGGGGAAAGATCAAGTGGAAGAAAAAGGGAATTGATGATGGTATGTATGTTGAGCCAGAAAGTAGCCAAACCAAAACTGCAGTATCAACACACACCACGTCACCACACACCACCACAACTACTGTTCCACCACCATCTGTGTCTACAGCACAAAAACCACCATCACCATCAAAAACAACCAAACCTTCATCACCCCCTGCCAAAAAGCTGAAGACAACAGATGTTACAACATCTGGTGTAATGGCAACAGGGGTTGAAACACCAGTTGTTTCAACTACTGTTAGTCAGCCACTCATCACCACTCAAACAACTGCCATCATAACCCCTGCTCAAAAGCAGAAGACATCTGCTGATACATCAGTAGTTGTAATGACAACAGCAGTTGAGACACCAGTTGTTTCAATAGTTGTTAGTCAACCATCCACCACTGCTCTCACCTCTTCTATATCACAACCAAAGCTCTTAAGTAGAAAAAGAAAGCCAATCTCTGCCAATGAGGGTATACATGATCCTAATGCTGCACAATATCCACTGAAACTTGAAGCTATCAAAAATGAGATGAGGCAATTCTATACAGAAGAAGATCCTTCAAAAAGAAGATTCTCCTCACTCATAGGCTACATGCCACCAGAGGATATGGATGATTACCTCAAGATCAAGGCAAGGCAAGGCAAGCTAAACTAAGAGCTAAAGTTGAGAATGAAAGTGAAGGTCTAAGCGAAGAAGGCATTGCTAAAAGACTGGATTTCTTCCTCACTAAAGTAAGGCAGATAGAAGAGTTTGCACAAGAACTGAACAAAGAAAAGGCTGAACAACGAAGAAAGTTAAGAAAACAATACCTAGCCTACATCATGAAAGAAAAATTCTATCCTGCTGAAGAAAAACAGTTTGAAGAATGGCCACTAATAGCTCTAAAGCATGAGGCTGATAGGATTGACAGGATCAAGAATGATCCTACAAAGAAGAAAAATGCTCCAAACTGGAGCAAATTCAAAAAGCTCATTGCTGACCTCACTGCTGAGTACAAAAGAAAGAAAAAGGAGCTGGTGGATGCAAAAATGGATACTGCTGAAGCCATATCAAAATGGTCAAAACAGCAGACTGATGAAGCCTATGAAAGGCTAAAGAAAAGAAAGATAACTGTTTCAAGTGCTTCAAAGAAATGTGAACAAGTGATGAAGCTTGAACAGCAGATTGAAAACCTCAGAACATTGTTCAAATCAGCAGACAAACCTATTTTTGTGTCAAACCAAGAAGAAGGTAAACAGCTGACTGAAGAAGAGGTCAAAGAAAAGGAAGCAGAGTACTTCAAGGACACCATCATGAAAATGGGTCTAAAAGAAGACAGCTCAACAAAGCTTCAAAACCTTGTTAAGAAGGTATTAGACAAACCTGCATCACCAAACACTGCAACAGACATGTCAGAAATTGAAAGGCTGGAGCAAATTGAAAAAGAAACTGCAGAAGACATAACTGCAGCAAACAAAGTCATTGAAGAAGCCTTCAAAAGAATGTCTGAAAGTCTGCAAGTGTTCACAAGGCCATCATCTCCTAACTCATCAAAGAACAAATCTCTCCCAAGAAACCCATTTGGTTTAAAAATACTAAAGTGGATGTCTGATCAAAAGACTCACGTATTGACTCTTGTCAGAACCAATGGTGAAGTGAAGTACATATCAAGGAAAGAAGCACTTGGCCTGAGTGTTGAAGATTTGCAGGATCTCCTTGAACTTACACTGTGTAGGGATGAAGATGACTAGAGTGCCAAGGAATTTGAAGCTGAATTTAAAAGACAAGCTAAGGAACTCTTGATGAGAAATAAAGGTCCTGAAAAATGAAGAGTTTTGGCATTATCTGTTCCAGGGGGAGATTGTTGGGATTGAACCCTACTAGAGGAACAGATAATGTAAAGCCAAAACCAGATCGCATCAGAGGACTACAATAAGCAGCAGTTTACACTTGCTTTCCCCTTGACAGTGGTAATCTAACAGCTGATGGATCTTAAGTACTGCTCACTACAACAACTGATGAACCAAACACTGATGAAACTCTAAAGACTGCTGAAGGCAAACACTGTTGCTCTATCTACTGCTGTTACCTAAGTACTGCTGAAAGACACAAGCACTGCCCACTCAAAGACTGATCACCTTTGAAGAAAGCACTGAAGTTCAACATCAATGCTCAGGCTACAACAGTGGAACGTGAAGCAGTTGTTATCCCTTGTTTTGTATCGTACTGTTAATCAGATGTTGCATGTCAGTAGTTTGTTTAGAACAGTGTATATAGGTTGTTAGTTTGTTAGAGGTCACTATCATGGTGACGTCAGCTGAGATGCGTCAGTGGTTTGGTTTGCCTATAAATGGAGCAGTACCCTGTACTGTTACATTTGATTAACTGAGTAAATTCTTCTTCTTGAGTCCAATCCTTTCATCTTGTGCAACCAACCTTGGGGTATCAGGCTGAGGGGGAGCTTAGTATTGTAAGCATGCTGTAATCATTTGCTTTGTATTTCAATCATTCAACTTAATGAAAAGCATTTGTTTATCATACTATTTTACTCTTTGATTGTGTTTACAAAGTTTGTATCCATTTCCGCTGCACTTTTCAATGTTTAATATTCTCTGAATGATCAGTTTATACAAACCAACACGATCATGACAGCCTCCGATCCTAACACTGGACAATCGAAAATTCTTTCACTGTCGTATATTTGAAATGTTTTAGCTTATGCTGAGAGACAGGTTTTCAATCCTGGATATTCAAAACATCTTTACTTATAAATGTTTGAGAGTTGCAGATGCTATTCCAGACTACGATCCCGATAGCCGAGTCTAAGGGGGAGTCTGAAGACGAGCTCAACGCAAGGGGGAGCATGCATTCAAGGAGCCAGGTAACTATGCTGGAGGAGCTTGTATCCGGAAAGCCAGGTGTCGATCCCAAAAGCACGGAAGCTTGACGAAAGGGGGAGCCTGAAGATAGAGTCTAACTGAAGGGGGAGCTGAAGCAGAAGACAGATCCACGAGGATTCTATTCAAGAAAGAGGGAGTCTGTGTTTGCTGAAGACGTCAAACCTTCAAGAAGATTCAGAGAGAAAGAAAGACAAGACGCTACGAGATTGACTGTGGCAATATCCAAGGGAGAGTCTGTTAGTGCAGTAATGTCTATCGCCTCCGTCAATCCAGTCCGTAGTGAGAAACTGATCTAACTAGCCTTATATTGTAATATTTAGATAAGAAAGGCAAGGTGGCATTATTGTAAATAAGGAGAACCTCCTTATATCCTTTGCCTATAAATAGAACCCTTAGGGTTAGCTTTAGGAACTTTTGCTCATTTGGATCTTTGGAGAGCTTGGTGCTTAGAAAGAGAAAGTAGAGAGAGAAAGTGTTCTAGGTGATTCACGTGACTTTGTACTTTTCAGATATTTTATCGAATCACGGATTATATTATGTCGTGTGTGTTCGGTCACGTTCGTGTACGGATTCCACACGTTACACGAGTCGGTTCGCAATCGTTTCGGAGTCAAAAACCAGTCCTACGTCTACCTCATGCTTGACTTATATGACATTATGATAACTATATAATACATATTCAATATACAAGTAACCAAACTTTTGATGATGAACTAGTGGTCATTTGTCAAATGTTAAGTTACATCATCTAAGACTTTAATAACTTGTTATGATTCTAATGGGTATATTAACCCATGAAAACATTCAAACCTTTGGGGTTTCATAGTGTCCAAAACAAGTATTATGTGCTAGATGATTAATTTCTCGTATTTATACTTTTTTATCTAAATCCTTAAACCCTAATGTAAATATCCCTTAAACTCCAAATTAAACACATTCATTCTTCTAGTCTCGACAACTTCGTCACATTGGATAATTGGAAAGCATATGCAATTTGTGAGTATACTTGAAACCCCCTTTTTGTTTACCACCCTTTTGGGGTGTAACATGTTTATCTATGAAACTTACACTTAAACTTCATTCGTAAATGCACAAACATTCCTTATACATGCTTGCATACTTGATTACTTGATACATTAAACTTGGGGTTATACGTTTTGTGTTAGACTTATAATTAACTTCGTACGAGCCTATCCTTGATATATATAGCGCTATAGGATTAACGCACCACCCGTATTCTTGAGGTTATGTCATGAACTTATTGCGTTTCATCATTGGGTTGATTAGTCGAACACATGCCGATTTTATTGTTTTTCTTGTATCAATAGCTTGCCATGTGGAATTGTTTAAACAACTTATTTTTTTATGCTATGTACGAAAACTTGTATACTCGCCTTTGCTTTTGCATTGAAATTTATTTCAAACATGTTACAGGTTGAGGACGACGATGCTTTGAAATTGAAGTTGTGATGATGCTTAGATACACACTTAGACGTCTTAAGTTTTAATATGTTGTATCAATTTTGTACTTGTTTGTTGTATTCTCATTCTTGTATTTCGAGTTGTTGTATTTGATTCAAACCTTTGTAATTGACTTTTAGAAATGAAATGAAATTTATTATTTAATTATGGTCACCAATAGTGTTATGAAGTCTCTTGCAATCTCGTTTTCGTCTCACTTCGATGTTTCCGCCATCGGTTGGGGTGTGATAAGATGATAGTGTTCAAATGCTGAAAATGGAGAATGCATATGGTCTGGATGCATCAGATAGTTTTTTATGAACTATGTTATTTTATTACTGATGAACTATATTATTTTATCATTTGTTTCATGTGTTTTTTAACAACTATGTTATTATTGATTATATGACGAACTATGTTATTTATCATTGTTTTTTAACTCGTGCCCCCCACCCCCCAACACACACACAAAAATTATGTATCCGTCACTTGGTTAGGCACCATATTGGAATCCTTATCCTCATCCTCATTCATATGATTTAACTAACATAAATATTTATCCTTAACATTTGTTATTTTTTAAAAACTTTCATATTTGATTCCCTGCATGTATTTATAGTCAACTAAATAATACTATTTCACTCACAACCACATCAAAATATAGGACAGTGGATGAATAATAAACCCCAAAAATGAGGGTTTACTTAAGTTTTCCATACAATTTAAGGTATGATGTTTGAGGATAGAGTCTTGTTGGATATAGTGGACCCTGCCAAAAGAACAGATGATTGGAAAGCCAACATAGTCTACAACATCTGATCATGAATAACAGTGCTTAGAAGATCTGCTTCCCCCAATGACAGAGACTCAACATCTGCTACTCCAAAAGTCTGTCAAACCCAAAGTCTGCCAAAGAGAAACTCTGCTTGAAGACAAAGTCCGCTGATCCAAAGGTCTGCCAAAGTGAACCTCTGCTAATAAAGACCAAGTCTGTTGAAGCAAAGGTCTGATCATCCTCTGCTGATGAAAACAAAGTCTGAAGAAGCTAAAGGTCTACTATGGCTCAACTGAGGTTAAAGCTCAACAGATGATAATCAACAGATGTTGATCAACAGAGTTTTTCAATGTAACAGTGCTTAGGCTAATAGCAGATGTTAGGAGTTTGTTAGATGTCGCTATCTTGGATACGTCAGCCAAGATGCTTCAGATGTTTGATTTGTACTATAAATAGACCAGTGCACATATTGTTCTATTTATCACTTTCCTTCTTACATTTTGTACGAACGAATTAGAACTAATCAGGTTAATCAGGTTGAGGGGGAGTTTGTAATTCTCATGCATACGTGAAACATTGTAATTACAATCTTTTATAAAAGCATGATGATGAAAGCAATCTTTCAATTGTTGTGATTCAAAGTTTATTACTCCGCTGCATATTTTTATAGTTGTTTTATCTTCATTCATTGTTTCCATTTAAACTATCACAACAATCGAACTCAGATCCTAACAAGTCTTCAATGTATAAATAAAACTGAAAAAGATCTTATATTTTCCTTATTGAGAAAGACCTTATATTTCCTTATAGTAGCCTAGTGGCATCTTGGGGGTGGGATAAGGCTTTGGGACCAATAGTTCCTGGGTTTGATTCCCACAAGGGGGGTTTTCCCATATTTATTGGGTTTCCTCTAGAATTGGTGTATATGCATTATGCCCAGTAGAGATAAATATGATCGGATGGTTACAGTGATGACACAATAATATTCTGGTGCTTCATCAGTGATCCAAATTTGCCGTTAAAAATTAGTATAGAAAGTGGGTGAGAAAGTGAGATATTATGTATGTAATTAAATGTGCCTAAAAATCATGAACCAATCACTCTAAAAGCAATTTTTTTTTGTTCACTTTCAGAGACTTGATGGAGATTCACAATCATTCGGGTCTTAATGAGCTGGAAAAAACTATCCTTTACGGTATTATTATCATTTGTTGTTGGAGCATTTGGAAAGCTAGGAACGAGTTTAGGTTCGCAAACAAACCGGTTCGGGTCAAGAACATCATTAGTGAGATAAAGATAGTCAGGTTTTTATGGGTTAGAAGTAGAACGAAGTTAAAAACTTTGTCTTGGAAAAACAGGTGTAGTTTTGTAATTATGTAATTGTTTTTTGTTTGTTTTGACCGCCCAATTTTTTCGGGTTGGTGCATTCTTTTCTATGAAGTTAGCTTTAAAAAATCACTCTAAGAACAAAAAAGCACCAATCACTCTAAATGCAAAAGGATAATATTTAAGGGGGTAAGATCAAATAAAAAGTTTATTTTGCCTAAGTAGGATGAGAAGTAATCTTAACCATTCATTTTTTAAATCAATTATTAAAATGAAAGTGTAGGAGAAAGGAGGAGTGCAAAGGTATCTTGGGAAAATCTTATTTATAGACTCTCTCTCCACATGCATGGCACATGCATATTTCACCCTCGTTTTTTAAACGTTCGTAACTTTTTTATATGACATTATTTTTTCATAAAAATTTCAACGTAAAATCGAGCGCCTTTTTATCTTTAATTTGAGTACCATATTGCTTTGTAAAATATGAAGACTAAAAAAATCCACTAAAATGTGTTGTATTTCTATGTTGTATAACATTTTTTTGTGCTGGATTTTTGTACTATATTTTTGTGCTAAATTTTTGAGTAAACTGCCATTTTGGTCCCTGAGGTTTGGTCACTTTTGCCATTTTAGTCCAAAACTCAAACCTTTTGCATCTGGGTCCCTGTGGTTTCAGTTTTATTGCCATTTTGGTCCAAAAATGAAATCAGGTCATATCTATCTTATAAAATCCTGCAATTTTGTCATTTTCCTCATGGGCAAATCAGGTCATATTTGTCTTATAAAATATGGTATTTATTTATAAAAAAGAAATGATCATTTTGCCCCTGCGGAAAAGGACAAAATAGCAGGATTTTATAAGACAGATATGACCTGATTTTATTTTTGGACCAAAATGGCAACAAAACTGAAACCACAGGGACCCATATGCAAAAAGTTTGAGTTTTGGACTAAAGTGGCAAAAGTGACCAAACCACAGGGACCAAAATGGCAGTTTACTCTAAATTTTTTGTGCTGAATTTTTTTGTCTTAAATTTTTCTTTCTCAATTTTTTGTGCTGGATTTTTTTGTACTACATTTTTTTGCTCAATTTTTTCGTGCTATATTTTTTGTACTAGATTTTTTCGTGCTATATTTTTTTGTACTACATTTTTTGTGCTAGATTTTTTATGTACTAAATTTTTTTATTGTATTTTTAAAAAACAAAAGGGTGTCACATGTCATTTTCACTCCTAGTTATTAGGAGTGTCACATGTCATCATCCCAATCCTTCTTAAGGGCTGTTTGGTGAATGGAGATGCTACCTCTTAATGGTAGAAATACAACACATTTTAGTGGATTTCTATGTTGTATTTCGGTGACCACTAAAAAAATCCACTAAAATGTGTTGTATATCAATGAAAAAATCCACTAAAATCGAGCGTCCTTAAGAGGTTACCTCTTTATCTGTTGTATTTCTATGTTGTATTTCGGTGAATGGAGTTCATCGATCGGTGACCACCCCCACTTGTTTGAGTTAGTGAAATTTTGAATGTTTTCGGTGTACATTCACCGATGCGGGAAGAGGAGGGAAGGAGGAGGGAGGGAGGTTTAATGGTGCGTCCCAACCCCTTTCAACAAATCACAATTTTTTTATTTTTTAACGTACTCAAACACCCTAGAGTGATTAACCATACCCCTTGATTGAGTGCAAAATGGAGAGTGGAATGAGGAGTTGACATGGCATAATATTATTGGGTAGGATTTCACTCAATCACCCTAGAGTGATTAACCATACCCTCCACCCTTACCATTGATTGATTTTGTTAATATATTATGCCTCCATTCAAAAAAACAAAATTAAGCCTGAAGTATTTTTTTCTATATATTTTTTCTCTTGATTTTAGCGCACGATAGTATTTATTTTTATACATATACTAGAATTACCACCCGCCGCAATGCGACGGGGGATTCATTAGTTATATATCATGTTATATGAAAGGCAAATGTTTCTCACATGACCACGAGCCTGTGTATAAAACCGAGAAAAAAATAACTAGGTCGATCTCTGACTCGCACGTTGCGACAGACCTATGAAACGGGGAAAAATATACGCGATGCAACGGACATGTCAAACAGGAAAAAAAATAGATGAAAAAACGTTGAACCCCACACGCACGTTGCGATGTGTTAACTCGGAAATTTAGAATGACACGTTGAACGGATAATTTATGAAAGATGAAAAGTATATAAAAGACTAAAATTGAAAGTAAAAAAAGTGTTGAGATTAAATTGTAAAAGATGAAAAGCATTGGTTTGAAAGTAAAAAACAATTAAAGGGGTTAAATTGTAAAAGAAGAAAAAAGAGATAAATAAAAAAATAAGGGTGAGGAATTACCAGAGAATGACACGTGTCCAAAAAGGATTTTTGTTTATTAGTACTAGCGGTAAGACCCGTGTGCAAACACGGGTCGTTTCTTAGAAAACCATGCAAATATCAAACATATCACCACCGACAGATTCATAAACGATATCAACGCCTTTTGGGAATTCCTTCTTAAGAACCTGCTCATTTTTTTGAGGTATCTAAAAGTCTGTTTGACTAAAGTCAACCACTGTTTGTAAAGGGTAACCCCTGTTTCGCCAAATCACTGTTTCTTAAGACTTTGTTTATAACCAAACAGAGGTTTCAAACATATGTTTGTCATACCACTGTTTGAAATCCTAACCTCTGTTTCAAAAACAGATATTACAAAAGGAAAAACAAACATCTGATTGACCAAAAGTATCAGATGCTTTCAAAAAGTTGTATTGCTTTCCAACAAACATTTCCTAACAACAGTTCCTCCATTATACCCAACAGACGTTGCCAGGTTGACAGATGTTTAGTATCATCATAGATTTTGTAAAACTTCTTTGTAAACCACATTAGCAGTGGTTGTACAGACTCGTTTCTCTTTATCACAAATCAAAATTTTCAACCCCTTCCTACTTTTTACTCTAGATACAACAACATAGAGCTGGCCATGACTAAATACTGGATGTGGAAGATATAAACCAACACGCTGGAATGATTGTCCTTGACTTTTATTTATTGTCATAGCAAAACACATTGAAAGTGGGAATTGTCTTCGAGAAATCTTCACTGGTATTCTTTTATCAGAAGGTGTCATCTTCAGTCTTGAAATCAAAGTATGATGACCTATATTAGTCCCTGTGATAATTTTTGCTTCAATCACAACTTTTCGAGCTTCGTGACTTGTAAACGTGTACCATTACACAATCCATTTTCCTGATCAATGTTTCTGAGTAACATCACTGGAGCACCAAGTTTCAGTACTAAATTATGGTTAGGTAAACCAGATAAACGAAGATTGTTTAACACATCAGGAGGAAACAATGCCATATTAAGCTCTGATTCTTCCTCCGATTGGCATAAACTATCTGAACTAAAATAAACCTTTTCTTCACCAGGCAGACTCTCTAGCAACTCTTTATTTATTGAATCCACTACTTCATTAGTTGGAGCAAGAATCGCTCTTTGTTGGAAATACGTTAAATCCCACAAAAACTTATTCATGTCCGGATATATAAATGAAATGAGAGAAGAAATAGGATTGACTTGGTCATGAATAAGCAAATCATCTGGTACTTCAATATCAATCTCACCATCATTTTCTTCACCAAGTAGACCATCACCAAGCTTTAAAATCCATTCTTCAAATTCCTTTATTTCTTTCAAATCTGCTTCCTGACAACCAACTCTTAATCTCATATTCTCAGTTAGCTTTAGTACTTAACAGTGGCACCATATATAAGAAGAATTCAAAGAAGCATTGACTATCATTGTTCTGGTACCTTTAGGGATGACCGGAAGAATTTGTCTAAAATTAACACCAAATAGAATGACCTTTCCCCTAAACGGCTTGGATTGCATGTTCGGTTGACTGGAACGTGATATGTCTCTCATTGTTCTATCAAGAGCCTCGAAACAATGCTTGTGAGTCATAGGTGCTTCATCCCAAATAATCAATGTTGCTCTTTTAATTAAATCACCTAACTCAGTATTAGGCTCTATCGAACATATTGAATTCTCATTAATGTTGATTGGAATTACAAACCTTGAATGAGCAGTTCTACCACCATCCAGCAAAAGTGAAGCAATTCCACTGGATGCAACATTCAATACAACCTCACCTTTTGATCGTAATGCAGCTGAGAATGTCTTCCAAAGAAACGTCTTTCCAGTTCCACCATAACCATATACAAAAAACACACCTCCATCACATTTTTCAATCGCTTCCATAACAATTTTATATATCCTTTCCTGTTCGGCAGTTAAACACTTTACATAACCATCATGTTCCCTTTGAAGAGCTAGTCTGTCATACGATAATTCTTTCATTATCAATCGATTGTTCGACGATGAAACATAATTGTCCAGAACACTTGGCATATTATCAAAATTTCTCACTGTACTTCCATTGGTAAGTAGCAACTTTTCAATTTCTGATAGACAGATATTTTCAAGTTCTTCTTGTTGAAGATCCAAATCTAAAACAAATGTTGAAAAAAGTATTAGTTTTTTCCCAATAACAGAGCTATTACATAATTTTAATTTAGCTGTATATAACTTTAATAAAATAAACACATTACCTGCAATACCAGTTATCTTTCGTTGCTGATACAGAATGTCTTCACATAACAGGGACTTCGTTTCCGACCAAAAAACACCAGGACGAGATATCGAATTTGACAGCAACAACATTACAAAAAAGGTCCTCAAGAAATCTCCAGTTGACCATATGCTAGCTTCTTTGACAGCAATAACATATTCTTTATCATCATCTAACAGCCCCCGTGCAAAACATGCATCTTTAAATGTTTGAAAAACCTGCCCATGAACTGTTTTTATATCTTCAAAACAGGTTGGTCCCTTAATATGATTCAGTAAAATCCTTAGGTAATAACAATCAACAGGTGATGGTGGGACATAATGTATCCTCCCAATTGATCCATACGGATGCTTTCTTCGTTTCCATTTGCGATTTTTAGTATTCCATACATAATATCCCGGAAACTGAACATACCTCAATGTCCTGGCAAATTCATCGACTTTATTACAATTCATCCACTCTATAAACATTGTCATTTTCACAGTTGGATCAGTAAAAATATCACACAAATAATCATGATCGTTATACACAATACTCTGACCATCTTCACAATGAAAAGGTAATACTTCAACAGCTGGATATTTGTAATGTATATCATACATGAATATTCTCCAAGCAGCTTCACAAGCAGAGATATATCTACAATCAAGGTATGCTTTTATCTCATCTACAGCTACATTCTGTTCCGTATCATTCTTGGTGCTATTGGCTTGAAAAACAGAAGCAGTGACTCTATCAGGCCCCTTATTAATATATTTTATCAAATATTTGATAGAACCTGACTGGTTGCACTATTCAACGTTAACGTGGCATTGATACTTTCTGAGAAGGAGAGCATTGTAAGGAACTACAAATCTATTATCAAGTGTCACACCATTCTTTACTACTGTATTACTTGTTTGACGACGCCGATAGATAGGATATCCTTCAGAATCAACACAAGTCTCATCTACATATTTTTTAGGAAACTTTTTAGTTACTAACTATCTAGTTCAAATCAAACTAAATACCCCCCCCATGATCCGATCGGTCCCCCTAGGGGACACACCCCTTACAAACTTTGATTATTTTATTGAGTTTGTCTAATATCTACTTGACACTTTACTTGTTGGACAATACACTAAAGTGGTTTATAAATAAGACCACAAGACCCACCATTTCATTCATCAACACTTAACCAACTTGCACTCAACTCCTTCCCTTCTCTTTTTTTGAAATCGGCAGCCACCACCACACCACCATAAAACCTCCTTCAAGTCACCTTCTAGCCATTTTCCATCCATACAAAGGTGCAAGAAGGTGAACAACGAAGCTCGGTGCGTTCGGAAGTTGAAGGGCCGCTCTTGTTTTCTTTTATCCACCACTTTTCTACACTCGAACTCCCCTAGCCTGGTGCTAGTGGTAAGCACTTAGATCCTTGTATTTTACTTGTCATTTAAGTGGTTAATGATGCTTAAAGATCAAACACATAAAAACTCTAAAGAACTTAAGCAAGTCTTGAACATCATCTAACATATGGTAAAGTAGTGTTAAAATGATGATGAAATGTGTTAATGCCTGATAAATCTGACATATATAAGTGATAATCTGCTGTAAGTATCATTATTATCGCTAAACATGTTAACGGAATCAATCGAACACACTTCATAATGTTAAAAGACTGAAAACAGCTTGCTGATCTGCATTTCCAGCCGCCTTTAACTGGCTGTAACCAGACCGTAACTCAACGAAAAATGTATTTTCTGAAGCCTAGATTTATGTATTATGAAATACGGTTCTAATGGAACTGGAATCATAATTTTTGGACTTCGTTTACTATTTTTAAAGTGTCATTCCATAACAGCAGCTAGAGCTGCATTTTTCTGCTGAAAATATACGTTCTGTTTTCTGTCATAACTTGAGTTCTGTGTAGAGTTATATCATGAAACTGATACTATAGATGGATACTGATGTCGTAGTAATTGTCCCACTGGAATTTCATCAATCCGACTTACAATGAATTTTTAGTGAATTATTCCGTGGGCTGCAGTCAGAAAATAATGAATCTGATTGCAGTCTAGAAAATGATTTTTAGTAAAATATTGGTAATGAATCGGATCCCGAGATTTTTACATAATAATATTTGGATCGTTTAAGATATTCTGTAAAAATTTGGAAATTTTTGGAATAAGTTAACTATTTTATCAAAATGCTCAAAAACAACCCAGTTTTGGATATTTAAGTTGAAATGACATAAGTTGTAATTTGCGTGTCTAAATGTCGAGTATGTTATCTGAGGAAAAATATATATAATTTTTGATTTCTAAACTTTGCGCTAAATGTATGTGGTATGTATAATACGTGCTAGTATATTAGGACTTGTAAATACACGTACAACATATTTAGACAAAATACATAATTCGGGTACAAAGTGCAAAATACAAAATACTTATATTTATTTTTCGGGAAAATAATATAAGTAAGACACTTAGTTAAAAATATAACTTATTTTTACACAAGAATACGTACACAAAAGATAGTGACTTGTACTTGTGCGACACAAGTCTAGTGACTAACGTTAATAAAACACGTTTAGGTCACGACGCTAGCAAAGCAAATCCGGTGAAGTTTATAACGCAAGGAACGCAAAGTTGTGGGTTCATGCTCCCCCTTTTTCTCTAACTGTTTTTGGTTTTGTAACTCTCGGGGGTGAAATACATGTTACAAATATTACAATTTTTACAAGTGGTAAAAATACAAGAAGCACTCTGGGTGAGAACGAGTACCGAGTGCAATACGAATTGAGAATACAAAAATACGAGAAGCACACTTGGTGAGAACGAGAACCGAGTATGATGTGCTTTAAGAAATGCCTAGAAATACTAGATCATGTGAGCATAGACTTAATACTAAAAATGCCATAAAGTCTTGGTGAAAACTAGTACCAAGCCATTAAAAACATTCATTAATTAGGGACGAGGGTTAGATCTAACGGGTACGGCCGAACCCCACTCATGGTCAAAACTAGTACCTAGTAGTGCTTCGGAGTCCCAGTCGAGGGTAATCGACACAGTCGAGGTTAATCGACACAGTCGAGGGAAATCGACACAGTCGAGGGTAATCGACACAGTAAAGGAGCCAACACTAATGCTCCATAAGTCCTCACATGCCTTGAAGGAGCCAACACTAATGCTCCATAAGTCCTCACATGCCTTAAAGGAGCCAATACTAATGCTCTATATGTCCTCACATGCCTTAATGTCTTTGTACAAACATTCAATTAGTACGTGGTGTACACAAGAAAACTTGATTTATACAAGAATACTTTATTTAAACAAGATACATACCATGTTTTCATACATGGTATGCAAAACGCATGAACTCGCTCAACTTTATGTCGATGTTTTCCAAAATTACATGTATTTCAGGTGACAAGATGGATCTTGGGCGCAAGTATCGTAACTAGAAGTAGACTACAAGCTTAGATGTCATCCACTTTTGTTGAATTGTAACCTAGACGAAGGTTGTGTTTTAAAACTTAAGTAACAAGTGTTTGTAATATTCAAAATTTTTTAAATGGATGAACATCATTTTAAATCATGTAGTTGTTTATTATGATTGAATGCAATGATAACAAGCTAGTCACATATCATACGCTTCCGCAAAAAACAGGGTGTGACAGGAAATTTGCTTTCAGCACCCAAGAACAAACATATGTGAGCATGTGGGAGTCCACGTTTCTGAAATTCCACTGTATACATAACTGAAATTTTGGAACAGTGGCCTGTTAGATAAATATAATTAGATGTTGAAAGTAAAAAATATAACCAAAGGGTACCTGCTTGGATATCACCGAAGAATTTATGTTTCTTGAAATCTTTTATAAGATGATCCAATTTACACTTGAATAATCTAGAGATAATATTCGGTCTGTCTTCAGCATTAAGAGCTTTATCATGCAAACACCTGTAAATTTCAGACCAGTTTGGATTACAAGTCACCGTTATGAATAAATCAGGATATCCAACAGACTTGCAAATTGCCATGGCATCCAAGTACTTTTGTATCATATATCTAGAACTACCAGTAAATGATGAAGGTAAAAGTATAGGTTTACCACAACTTGAGGCATTATTCTCTCCACTTTCAACAGTAGCATTCAAGTTCTTATGACTTTGCGCTCTAAGTTTAGGTTGTTGTGTCCTTATATAATTCAACCTGGCAGATTCTATCATCGTGTATCCATCAACCAAAAACTGCTGAAATAGTTTTTTCGCATTAACTAACAATGAAAAATGATTCTGTCTATCTTGAATTTTGTAACAAAAGAAATCTCTAATTGTAAGATTGGTTCTAAGTACCTCATTATCAATCGCAATCCCTCTATGTTTAATACCAACTCTATAACCATCTTCTGCATATGGGAAAATAAGTGGATATTGCAAAGCAAGGTAAGAGGGATGAAGCTCACTAATTCTTTGAAGACCACCAGACTGCTTTCTAACAACAATGTCCCGTTTATCAAATGCTCCATCAAAATCACCATTTGTTAACGCAACAATTTCTGATGTTGTTGGCAAATTGTGAACTCTTCCATCCTTATCTCTTGTTCCAATAAGCTTCAAGCTTACATCTTAAACTCATTTTCTTGAAAACAATTTCTTACCATTATGAAGGACTGGACAAGAGGATTGCAAGAATCCAACATATTTTTAAGACCCTCGTTGTACTATCAAGCTGGTTGTTTATGAGAACTGCTAGAAATATAAAATGTTAAAATTTATATTCATTTCAAATGATACTGAAAAGCAAAATATATATTCATAAATGGCACAATTATCATAAAGAAATTACCTTACTGCTTTTTGACGATTTACAACTTCGTTTTGTGAATCATATATGTAAAGCTAGGAGAATATGGGTTCTTACCCATCGTCCGGAAGTAAACTACCCATTCGATGATAATTCTGACCTTGTAGTCTAAATACATAAGGACCTTTAGCTCTCTGATAACTTTTGTCAACCTTCCCACCAAGACATGTGAAGGAAAACATCATGTTATATGCTCGAATATTATCCATGAAATTGCGAGACTGTGAGGTATGACTTTTATATAAATGACGTAGTAATGGAGGAGGTGTAGGCGGTCGTGGTAGCTCAACATCTCCATTTGAACAACAAAGAGAATAGGATGTATTGTTACATTTTTTATTTCCCCTAAGCATTTCATCTTCCCATAACATTGCATCACATTTAGAACACACAAAGATGGCATCTCCATGATCAATATAATCTACAGACTTAGCAAATTTATAAGTCAACATAAGTTATCTACATATTGAAAACTTAACAGGAATTTACATTCGTATCTTATACCTTTAAAAATTCCATGAATCTTCTTAACCACAGAATCTGGTAACATCTCATCAGTCGTTTGTAATTCAATTTTAGATATTCCACCTATAGTGAAGCTTGTAAAATAAGATATATATAACAATTTATAAAACCTAAGATTAAACAAATATTTTGTTTCCAACAATTTAAAACATACAATTTGTAATATCTGATAACGGAGTCCTCTCAACAAAATTGGATATTTGCTTAGTACTTCCAAAAGGAGTGTGATGGACATTCCTTGATGAGATTTTTCTTGATGAATCTTATAAGACAAAAGTATATAAAATAAGCGAACAAAACTACAATTCATAATTAAATTAGAAAAAAAAAATATCTCCAGTAAGTTTACCTTTTTCATTTGTAGATGAGTGACACACATTACTACTAATATCTAGAATAACATAAGTAGGAAGGTGAAACACATTCCTTCTTTCGACATTGTTGGTTGAAGCTTGTGAAATAGAACATATGTAAGGATTCCAAAAACATAACATATACATACATATTTCTTTTAAATTTTTTTGCAAAACTATAACACATACCACTTGAAGTATTTGAAAATGGAATCCTTTCAACAGAATCAGATGTTGATGCAGGATGACAACCTCTGTTGTTTCTCTTTTGTTGAAGAACATACTTCCTTTTTTCTCTTTATTCAGCACACATTTGACGTTGAATTGCTTGAAGGTCAACTTCATACTTACTTGAAATTGTCTTATCTGTATCCATAATTTAAAATACTTGAATGAAAAAGATTGTTGACCACTCGAGAAAAAAACTTTGAGAGTATTGTGAAAATTATTTGAAATTACCAAAAAAAATATCTGCAGTAAGTATACCTTTTACTTGTGTAGATGAGTGAAACAAATTAGTACTAATATTTGGAGTAGCATAAGCAGGAAGATGATACACATTCCTTCTTTCAACATTGGTGGTTGAAACTTGTAAAATAGAACATATGTAAGGATTCCAAAAACATAACATATACATACATATTTCTTTTAAATTTTTTTGTAAAACTATAACACATACCACTTGAAGTATTTGAAAATGGAATCCTTTCAACAGAATCAGATGTTGATGCAGGGTGACAACCTCTGTAGTTTCTCTTTTGTTGAAGAACATACTTCCTTTTTTCTCTTTCTTCAGCACAGCTTTGACTTTGACTTGCTTGAAGGTCAACTTCATACTTACTTGAAATTGTGTTATCTGTATCCATAATTTAAAATACTTGAATGAAGAAGATTGTTGACCACTCAAGGAAAGAACTTTGAACATATTGTAAAAATTTTTGAAATTACCAAAAAATATATGCAGTAAGTATACCTTTTACTTCTGTAGATGAGTGAAACAAATTATTGCTAATATTTGGAGTAGCATAAGCAGGAAAATGATACACATTCCTTCTCTCAACATTGGTTGTTGAAACTTGTAAAATACGAAACATGTGTAAGGATTCCCAAAAGATAATTCCCAAAAGATAACATATAAATATATATTTCTTGTAAAATTTTGTTTACAAACCTATAAGACATACCACTTAGAGTGTTTAATAATGGAATCCTTTTAACAGAATCGGATGTTGATGTACGATGAAAACCACTCTTGTTTCGCTTTTGTTGTAGAACACGCTTCGTTTTTTTTCCTTGCTTTAGCACAGACTTGACTTTGACTTGGTTGAAAGAACAGTTCATACTTACTTGAAAATCTATTATCTGTATCCATAATTTCAAATATCTGAATGAAGAAGATTGTTGAGCACTCAAGAAAAAGACTTTCAAAGTATTTTGAAAATGGTTTGAATTATTTGAAAATGATTTGAATTATTTGAAAAAGAAAGTTATATTATTAGGGGGTAAAATGTAAGTTCCTTATCTCAATGGCGGTAAAATGTAATTTATTATTCCAATGGCGGTTTACCTTTTTACATAGAGGCAGATAGAAACATACTTTACCTTTTTAACGACTCTCCAAATCCCCTTTACAAAATTGTTTGTCTGATCTCATAAAAAGTGCTTCAAGTTTTAATCACTGATGTCCATTTCAATATTGAATCACTCCACTTGAATACTTCTTACTTTTGACATCATCAACAACTTCGATCAAGGTATAATAATATTTATTAAAATTTGTATATACATTAGTTTCATATGCACATGATTAACAACTGTTATGAAGACTGTTCTCAATGTATTGCATGTTTTAGATGATATATCAATTTAATTTTACAAGCTTTTTATTTTTTTATAATATTTCCGATTTGAAGTTTTGTTTGATATGGTGTTACATTTGGATTCTTGAAAGCAATCGATAAGGTATATTTTATTGTTTTTCTTACTTGATATTAAAGAATATGATTAAATGGCAAATCTTTTATTTATAGACTTGCAAAAAAAAACTTATTGACAGTGGTACTCGATTCTACAGTTTTTAGAGAAATCTTTATTTATTGATATACTCTAGATAAATCGATAAATATTAAATGCGTTATCTGAATGACATAGATATGTTAAACATTGTTGGTTCACATTTGTTATCACAGTCTTTATAAATAATGAAGTATCTGTTAAAATACGTTGTCTCATTTTTTGTTTGATTTTAACCAGAAACATCATATCTTGGAAGATGTCTTTTTATAAATATTTGGATTCTCTTAATTCCAAAATCTTGGTAAGATTATTACATTAAAACCATTTTCTACAGTTTTATTGTTAACAATTAGTTCACGTATAACACTTGCCAATACTTAAATACTTGAACTCAACATATAATACCACAAAACTTTGCAAACAATCATTTACTCAAAGAAGTTCGTGGTAACGTTGGCGTTATAGAGTGTGTAAACGGTATGAGATGGGATTACCGATTCTCAAAACACAATGGAACTTTTGCTCTAAAAGAAGGATGGTCCTCAGTTGTCTCTGGCCTTTCATTGAAAGAAGGATGTCTGTTGGTATTTAAAAAAACTGCACCATATACATATCTTGTCACACCCCCAAATTCCACCCGCGGAGTATCACCGCCTGGGAGCGTGACATGACCAGGATCAAGCCACTAATCATATTGATCATGTATATAAGTAGTAATAGTTATCCATCAATACAAAAGGTGTTTATCAAAAGACCAACATAATTAAGTATAGCGGAAGCATTAAAGTGAAAACCCCAAACATAAGTATTAATGTATGAAAAGTAATAAGTGTTTGTTCACGATCCAATCCCCACAACGACCCGCTCCTCCTTGTGCAAGCTCCTTAAGTACCTAGGGTCCTGCAAGGCATGCAGCAGAGAGTCAACAACTAGTTGAGCGAGTTCACAGAAAGTAAGTTCAGTAATAGTGATGGTATAGTAAGCATTGCGTTCGTTCATTTAATCATGTATCGTATTAGTTCGTATCGCAGCCCTCTAGGCATGTATGCGAAGATTAGGGAAAGTTCTCAAGTATTTCTAGACTATGTATATTTGTATCGCTGGCCACCCTGGCATGTGTGCGAAGTTTAGTATGTATAGTTCGCAGCCTTCCTAAGGCATGTGTGCGAAGATCAGTCATAATATCGCAGCCAACCCTTAGCGTGTGTGCGAAGATCAGTTCAAGTAGGTATACTAGTCTAGCCGTATCTTATTATTTACCATCCTCACCCTGAGGACCATATCATTAGGTTCCATTAACTATGTACGCACGAATAATCATCCAATCCCATTCCCACCCTGGGAACCCCATGCTTTGGCTGTGTGAACTCACCTTGGGTTGCTCGGCAGATACACAAAGGAAAGAGTTCTTGAACTAGGGTTGGTCAACCACGTCCTAACAGGGTTACCATACGAGTCAGGTTCTGACTTCAAATAATACACGTTTGTTTCATACAGGTTAACACGTTACTAACACGTATTGATCATGGCAAACCACGTAGCAATCACAACATAACATTCTCAACTTGTGCGAGTCGGATGGTTGGGCCATTGAGCTTGTGCGAGCCCAACCATCTTGTGCGATCTAAGTGTCTAAGCCCGACTATACCCGGCCCAACAACATAACAGTCCAATAACCGATTCTCGGCCCAATTAACATAACGTATAAGTTTTGTGCGACCTGGGTAGCCTTGTACGTTCCGGATGGGTTGTGCGATCGGATAAGTCCAGCCCACAAAGATTGTCCGGCCCAACAGTTACCACTATTACAACTTGTGCGATCCAAAGGATCTTGTGCGACTGGACAAGCTTGTGCGATCCGACAACATTGTGCGACTGGGTACCTTGTGCGAGTGGCCCCTTGTGCGTTCGGATCAGATTTGTGTGATCTGATCTTGTACAACTTGGACTTGTGCGATTGTTTAAACATTCCGGATATTAAGAAATCGGTTACAACTAATTAATAGTTTCCAATTTTTCACAAATCAATCAATACAATTTCCAACTATTCGATTAGCATACTTTCGATCAAACAAGGTTCTTATTATGAATTTCATATGAACCCTAAACCTAAACATAACATGAACATCAAACAAAATCATTAACATACATCCGACTTATATCATATCACAGCCGATTACTATGTGTTCGGTTCTAACTCTAGGTCATGCAATCCAAATCGTATGAACATTATCAAGTATACATGTGATCCGATTATCAAGAACAACATCATAACAATCATCCAAATACAATCCGTAATAGCCGATGAATCAAATATTCGATTCGGTGACCATCCAAACAACCTAGACCATTAATCCGGTTATATTTCAAGCACATAGATTCAATCATGATTACAATCGTAGCAACATACTTACTAGCATAAAACCCTAATCGATCACATAACAGAATGATAACAACATAACATAACATCATCAATCATACAACACTAACCGATTGGAAATAGGTGATCCAACCAACGAACGAGAAAGTCTTCGGGATGAAGGATCCGGCTGCCGCGAGTTCGTGAGGGAGAGAGAGAGGAAACTAGGGTTTGTAACTTGTGTGTGTTTTGATGTTTGGCAAAATAATGAGAAGGTTACTAACTTCTAAGTGTTAATCGTTCATGAGAGGTTGGGCCGAACCCACACTTGGGCCGCCCTATACGTCCGAATGTAAGTGTACAAGTTGTGTAGCCCGAAAGGCTTTTGCGGTCGAGTGGGTGTTGTGCGATTGGGCCATTAACATACATACATATAATATATACATAACACACGTAACACATCATTCATTAAGTCACATAATTTAGCTCACCTAAGCACGTAACGTTACACAAAGTAAGTCTAAAGTTCGAGTTGTCACATTATCCCCAACTAAAAAAGAAATTTCATCCCGAAATTTGGTATGCACTCACTGAGGAAGCTAGGTAAGTTATATCTTTCACTGGTTTTCCTGGGGTGTCACATCCTCCCCCCGTTGATCTGGAATTTCGTCCCGAAATTCCGCAGTAGTAGCTTCAGCCTCAGTAGTGGTTGCATTGCTTCCGAATAACTGGGGGTACTTTTCTATCATCCTGTCTTCGCGTTCCCAGGTGTACTCTGGGCCACGTCTGGAGTTCCAACGAACTCGAACAAGAGGGATTCTCTTGTTTTTGAGGACCTTCACATCCCGGTCCGTGATTTCAACTGGTTCCTCGACGAACTGCAACCGCTCGTCGATCGTAAGTTCCTTAAAAGGAATTATGAGGGTCTCATCTGACAGGCACTTCTTCAGATTCGACACGTGGAATACATTGTGAACTGCACCGAGTTCAGCTGGTAGATTTAGCTTGTAGGCTACTTTGCCTATTTTCTCTATGATCTCGAATGGTCCGACATACCGCGGATTGAGTTTGCCCCGTTTGCCAAAACGAACCACACCCTTCCAGGGTGAGACTTTGAGTAAAACCCGGTCCCCGACCTGAAATTCCAATGGCTTTCTACGCTTGTCCGCGTAGGCTTTCTGACGGTCGCGTGCTGCCGCCATGCGTTGTCGTATCTGTGCTATCTTTTCTGTGGCGTCCACTACAATCTCTGGACCCGTGATCTGACTATCCCCCACCTCTGCCCAACAGAGAGGTGACCGGCATTTACGTCCGTACAATGCCTCGAATGGAGCGGCTTGGATGCTGGTGTGATAACTGTTATTATATGAGAACTCCACCAAAGGGAGGTGTTTTTCCCAGCCGTTGCCGAAGTCTATAACGCATGCCCGAAGCATGTCTTCAAGAGTTTGAATCGTTCGCTCAGACTGCCCATCCGTCTGAGGATGATATGCTGTGCTCATGTCTAACCGTGAGCCGAAGGATTTATGCATCGCTTGCCATAGCTCTGACGTGAATCGTGCATCCCGATCCGAAATGATGGAAGTGGGCACCCCGTGCCTTGAAACAACTTCTTTGAGGTAGATGTCTGCGAGAGTGGAGAACTTATCCGTTTCCTTTATAGCTAGGAAGTGTGCAGACTTGGTGAGTCGTTCCACGATCACCCATATGGTATCATTTCCCCGTTGGGACCTAGGTAGGCCTGTAACAAAATCCATGGAAATTTCTTCCCATTTCCATTGCGGTATCGTGGGTTGCTGAAGTAGGCCCGCTGGTTTCTGGTATTCAACCTTGACTCTCGCACAAGTCAAGCACTTTCCAACGTACGTAGCGATGTGGGCCTTCATGCTAGGCCACCAATAAGTAGTTTTGATGTCGTGGTACATTTTGTCCGACCCTGGATGTACCGAGTAACGAGACTTGTGAGCTTCATCCATTACCAGCTCGCGTAGACCGCCATAAAGTGGGACCCAGATACGCCCCGTTACATAGTAGGCGCCGTCTGCCTTCTGTTCTAATCGTTGCCTTGAGCCGCGTAGGGCTTCAGCCCTGACGTTTTCTGGTTTCAATGCTTCTGCCTGAGCATCTCGTATCTGTGTAGGAAGGCTAGACTGAATCGTAAGCTGTAGCGCTCGCACGCGCCGTGGTAGAGTGTCTTTCCGACTGAGGGCATCAGCCACAACATTGGCTTTGCCTGGATGGTACTTGATGGCGCATTCATAATCGTTCAGTAGTTCAACCCATCGTCGTTGACGCATGTTCAATTCCTTCTACCTGAAGATATGCTCGAGACTCCTGTGATCGGTGTAAATTGTGCACTTGGTACCGTACAGGTAGCGTCGCCATATCTTGAGTGCGAAAACAACAGCTCCCAGCTCTAAATCGTGCGTCGTGTAGTTTCGTTCGTGAATCTTAAGTTGGCGCGAGGCGTAAGCAATGACCTTGTCGCGCTGCATCAACACACATCCAAGACCCTGGATGGATGCATCACAATAGACCACAAAATCGTCCGTGCCTTCTTGCAATGAGAGGATAGGTGCACTGCAAAGTCTATCCTTTAAGTGCTGAAAAGCAGTTTCCTGCGTGTTGCCCCAACGGTAGGTGACACCCTTCTGTGTCAGTAGTGTAAGCGGCTGAGCAATCTTTGAAAAGTCTTTAATAAACCGTCTGTAGTAACCCGCCAAACCCAAAAATTGGCGTATTTCCGTTGGCGTACGAGGTGCAGGCCAGTTCCCAATCGAGTCTACCTTGGATGGATCGACATGGATCCCATCCTTGTTCACTATGTGGCCTAAGAAGTGGACTTCACGAAGCCAGAAGTCGCATTTCGAAAACTTAGCGTACAGCTGTTCCTTCCGTAGGAGTTCCAAAATAAGGCGTAGATGCTGCTCGTGCTCCTCCTGACTCTTGGAGTAGATTAGGATGTCGTCGATGAAGACAATGACGAACTTGTCAAGATAGGGTTTGCACACCCTGTTCATAAGGTCCATAAATACGGCAGGCGCGTTCGTCAACCCGAACGGCATGACAAGAAACTCGTAGTGGCCGTAGCGAGTTCTAAATGCTGTCTTGGAGACGTCCTCATCCCAGACTCTCAGCTGATAATACCCTGACCGTAGGTCTATCTTGGAGTAATAACACGACCCTTGCAACTGGTCGAATAAGTCGTCTATGCGTGGAAGAGGATAACGGTTCTTCACCGTTACCTTTTGTCAGTCCCCGGTAGTCTATGCACATCCTGAAGGTACCGTCCTTCTTTCTCACGAATAGTACTGGAGCTCCCAAAGGCGAAGAGCTTGGACGAATGAAGCCCTTTTCCAAGAGCTCTTGTAGCTGCTTTGACAGTTCCTCCAATTCTGATGGAGCTAGACGGTATGGTGCGCGAGCTATGGGTGCTGCTCCTGGAGCGAGCTCGATTTGAAATTCGACCTGACGGTGAGGCGGTAATCCAGGTAAATCTTCAGGAAACACCTGAGGGTAGTCGCGTACTACTGGAATATCCTCCAGTTTCTTTTCCTTCACTGATGCATCTGAAACGAGTGCCAAGATTGCGGTGTAACCACAGCACCACTCTTGTCGCCTTGAACTTCGAGAGGTTCTTGACCAGAACGGAGAACACGAACAATCTTTTCTTTGCATAGGATTTCTGCTTGCTGTTGCTGCTGGAGATTCTGATTTGCAGGCCGTGGGCTCCTGAATCCTTAGCTTCATGGTCCATCTTGAGACACCTCTGGAAACGTCCCTCGTTGCACTAACCACCGTGGTGTCTGTTGCATTAGTTACACATTGGGTGAATTCCCCGATATCCACCCTGCCCCAATCCACCAGAAGTTGGCTTACTCGGCTCTGGTGATTACTATTCTTGCGCTGCTGCTGTGCTTGAGACTGAACGGTAGCGGAACCCTTGCTGGAATACCCATCCCATTTCCGCTTGTTGTCGCTAGTAGTAGCGGGAGTAGCAGAAGTGATAGCGGTAGTAATAGCGCTGATACAACTAGGCAGCCTGTTCTGTTCCGCTGCTTGATCCGCGAGGTGATGAGCAAGACGCTGAATGTCTTGGTTATTGTCGAGGTTAGCCGATGCAGCATGGCTCTGAATCTCTGGCGCAAGTCCCTTGAGATACAACTCAATGCGCTTCACTGGAGGGTCCACCATAGTTGGACACAGAATGGCCAGTTCGTTTGACCGCTTTGTATAGGCTTCAATCTCTGACCCCGTCATTTTCAAGTGATAAAGCTCGTTCTCCAACTTGTGTATGTCATCACGCGTGTAGTATTCCCTCTTAATGAGTTCCTTCAAGTCGTTCCAGGGTGTGGCGTTAGCAGCTGCCAACCCTAAAATCTGAACTTGGGCGTTCCACCAAGTTAGTGCTATTCCTTCTAGCGTGCCAGTGGTGTATTTCACCCTGCGAGCCTCAGGGCATTCACACATCTTGAACACAGACTCGAGCTTTTCAAACCAGTGGAGGAGTCCCACTGCCCCCTCTGTGCCGCTGAAAGTACTTGGACGACAGTCCATGAAGTTCTTGAAAGTGCAGACAGGTTGCTGCGCGTGTTGACCTATTGTGTACGAATAGGGCAAAGTTTAAATACAAGGGCTAGTTTAGGAGCGTAGGATCTAAAGATCCTAGTGTGAGTTATGACTACAGGATATACTACCTGCTTGTGCGGCTGCAAGTGCCGCAGCAACTTGAGCTTGAACGAGAGCCTCTAGCTGGGCTTGAGTCATGTTAATTCGTCCAGACATGATCTTCATTGTAAAAGTAGCGTAAGTGAGAATGGTTCGCGAGTAGGGCGATGACAGAAAAGCGTAAGCACGTAGGTATTCTCATGTAATAAAGTCATGTGTATCTAAGCGTAATACGAGCAAAGTTCTATACGTTTCTAGCAAGCAGGTAATAAACATAAACCTTATTACCTAGGTTGTCGAGTCTTGCACGTGGAGCGAAGCGTGGTTGTGGATCGTTGAGAGCACTGTTCTGGTTATAGTCTGGTTTTAATAAAAACGTTTTCCCATATTAAAATCGAGTTCTCTATAACCAATGGCTCTGATACCAATCTGTCACACCCCCAAATTCCACCCGCGGAGTATCACCGCCTGGGAGCGTGACATGACCAAGATCAAGCCACCAATCATATTGATCATGTATATAAGTAGTAATAGTTATCCATCAATACGAAAGGTGTTTATCAAAAGACCAACATAATTAAGTATAGCGGAAGCATTAAAGTGAAAACCCCAAACATAAGTATTAATGTATGAAAAGTAATAAGTGTTTGTTCACGATCCAATCCCCACAACAACCCGCTCCTCCTTGTGCAAGCTCCTTAAGTACCTAGGGTCCTGCAAGGCATGCAGCAGAGAGTCAACAACTAGTTGAGCGAGTTCACAGAAAGTAAGTTCAGTAATAGTAATGGTATAGTAAGCATTGCGTTCGTTCATTTAATCATGTATCGTATTAGTTCGTATCGCAGCCCTCTAGGCATGTATGCGAAGATTAGGGAAAGTTCTCAAGTATTTCTAGACTATGTATATTTGTATCGCTGGCCACCCTGGCATGTGTGCGAAGTTTAGTATGTATAGTTCGCAGCCTTCCTAAGGCATGTGTGCGAAGATCAGTCATAATATCGCAGCCAACCCTTGGCGTGTGTGCGAAGATCAGTTCAAGTAGGTATACTAGTCTAGCCGTATCTTATTATTTACCATCCTCACCCTGAGGACCATATCATTAGGTTCCATTAACTATGTACGCACGAATAATCATCCAATCCCATTCCCACCCTGGGAACCCCATGCTTTGGCTGTGTGAACTCACCTTGGGTTGCTCGGCAGATACACAAAGGAAAGAGTTCTTGAACTAGGGTTGGTCAACCACGTCCTAACAGGGTTACCATACGAGTCAGGTTCTGACTTCAAATAATACACGTTTGTTTCATACAGGTTAACACGTTACTAACACGTATTGATCATGGCAAACCACGTAGCAATCACAACATAACATTCTCAACTTGTGCGAGTCGGATGGTTGGGCCATTGAGCTTGTGCGAGCCCAACCATCTTGTGCGATCTAAGTGTCTAAGCCCGACTATACCCGGCCCAACAACATAACAGTCCAATAACCGATTCTCGGCCCAATTAACATAACGTATAAGTTTTGTGCGACCTGGGTAGCCTTGTACGTTCCGGATGGGTTGTGCTATCGGATAAGTCCAGCCCACAAAGATTGTCCGGCCCAACAGTTACCACTATTACAACTTGTGCGATCCAAAGGATCTTGTGCGACTGGACAAGCTTGTGCGATCCGACAACATTGTGCGACTGGGTACCTTGTGCGAGTGGCCCCTTGTGCGTTCGGATCAGATTTGTGTGATCTGATCTTGTACAACTTGGACTTGTGCGATTGTTTAAACATTCCGGATATTAAGAAATCGGTTACAACTAATTAATAGTTTCCAGTTTTTCACAAATCAATCAATACAATTTCCAACTATTCGATTAGCATACTTTCGATCAAACAAGGTTCTTATTATGAATTTCATATGAACCCTAAACCTAAACATAACATGAACATCAAACAAGATCATTAACATACATCCGACTTATATCATATCACAGCCGATTACTATGTGTTCGGTTCTAACTCTAGGTCATGCAATCCAAATCGTATGAACATTATCAAGTATACATGTGATCCGATTATCAAGAACAACATCATAACAATCATCCAAATACAATCCGTAATAGCCGATGAATCAAATATTCGATTCGGTGACCATCCAAACAACCTAGACCATTAATCCGGTTATATTTCAAGCACATAGATTCAATCATGATTACAATCGTAGCAACATACTTACTAGCATAAAACCCTAATCGATCACATAACAGAATGATAACAACATAACATAACATCATCAATCATACAACACTAACCGATTGGAAATAGGTGATCCAACCAACGAACGAGAAAGTCTTCGGGATGAAGGATCCGGCTGCCGCGAGTTCGTGAGGGAGAGAGAGAGAGAGGAAACTAGGGTTTGTAACTTGTGTGTGTTTTGATGTTTGGCAAAATAATGAGAAGGTTACTAACTTCTAAGTGTTAATCATTCATGAGAGGTTGGGCCGAACCCACACTTGGGCCGCCCTATACGTCCGAATGTTAGTGTACAAGTTGTGTAGCCCGGAAGGCTTGTGCGGTCGAGTGGGTGTTGTGCGATTGGGCCATTAACATACATACATATAATATATACACAACACACGTAACACATCATTCATTAAGTCACATAATTTAGCTCACCTAAGCACGTAACGTTACACAAAGTAAGTCTAAAGTTCGAGTTGTCACATTATCCCCAACTAAAAAAGAAATTTCGTCCCGAAATTTGGTATGCACTCACTGAGGAAGCTAGGTAAGTTATATCGTTCACTGGTTTTCCTGGGGTGTCACATATCTGCTGACACCTTTTGAAAAAGTTCATCACTATCCAACAAAACTCCCAATGATTTGTTGGGATTGAACCCTACCAAAGGAACAGATAATGAAAGCCAAAACTGGATCAAAGCAGTTGATCCAGAATAAGCAGATGTTTGGTTGCATGTCTCTCCCCTTGGAAGTGGTTTCAACATCTGCTGACCTCCTATCTGCTGATTATACAAACTGCTGACCTACAACTGCTGATCAAGTCAAAGACTGATTGAAGAACTAAAGCTCTGCTACTTAATCTACTGCCATGGTTCAAGCACTACTGATCATGACAAGTACTGCTGGGTTCACAGTAGTAGAAGGATGCAGCAACAGTTTATGTTTGTTTTATGTATTGAAATGTAATATCAGTAGTTAGCATAGCAGTGTTTGTATAGATCAGAGGTTAGAGTTTGTTAGGAGGTTAGATGTCACTTTCATGGTGATGTCAGCTTAGATGCTTAGTGGTTTGCAAGTGCCTATAAATAGAACAGTACTCTGTACTGTTCTGTTTAGCTCATTCATCATCTTCTTCCTGCACGAACAAACACTGAGCTCGGGCTGAGGGGGAGTTTGCGAATCATACATGCATTGTAATCAAAGTTTGAAATAAATTTAATCATTTGATTCTATGTTGAAAATGTATGATTGAAAGCATTTCTTCTGTTTGATTGTGAAAAGTTTGTTCCATTTAATTTCCGCTGCACAACTCACTCATAATTCCATCTTAATTCAAACACAAATCACAATCAATCCAAACTCAGATCCTAACAATTGGTATCAGAGCTTGGACAGTCAAATTTGATTTAACAATCATTTTGACGTAAATAGTTCAGCTCGAAATCATTGATACTGATCGTTTGTTCGTTTTTTTTTTGAAAAACAGAGCAAGGTTTAATCACCATCAAATTGATTAACCAGTGCCTGTAAAACAACCAGGAAGATGTCGCAATCACAAGATGATAAAAATAACATTGGCTCGCTTTTTAAACCTCCTATGCTTAAAAGAAATGAATACAACATCTGGGAGCGAAGGATGTGTCACATCCTTGCTCAACAAAACACTGGATGTTGGAGGTCTGTTGTTTTCGGTCCTCATGTTCCTATGGTGCCAAGTGCTGAGGACACCAAGAAGTTCATTCCTAAACCAACTGAAAATTACAATGAATCTGATTTTCAGAAGTTCGAACTTGATGCCAAAGCATTTAGCATCATAGCCTCTGCACTACCCAACGAAATCTGTCACAGCCCCAAAATCCCACCCGCGGAGTACTACCGCTTGGAGGCGTGACTGACCAGGATCCAGCCACCAATCATACTGAACAAGCATATGAATAGTTATAAAAGTTTAACCAATACGATTGGTGTTTCAAACAAACAAAGTTTAAGTTGCAAGCGGAAGCATAAGTCTCAAAAGTAAAACATAAGTTCAATTGGTTTCAAGTTTAACATAGTACGCAGCAATCCGTGTCCAACAACGACTCTCCTCCATGCAAGCTCCATCTGAGTACCTATGGTCCTGCAAAGCATGTAGTAACGAGTGAACAACTAGTTGAGTGAGTTCATAGTTGGGTGTTCGTTTTAGTTGTTTCGAAAACAGTTTCCTTTAACTGGCATCCTGCCGTGGGGGTTACCCCATAGTTAAAAACGTGACTTGTTTATTCCCGGTTACTCTGGCATTCCAGTCGTGGGGGCTACCCCATGTTAGTTATCAGGCATTTCGGCCGTGGGGGCTACCCCATGCGTACACTAGACTCGTTACCATATCGACTGCTGACTGTAGTCATGTTTATGTGCCCTGAAACTGTCAATGTCTATCATCATTGACGTGCCCCAGATCCATTAGTTCACGCCCGTCCTCTGCGGCACGGTGTGAGGTTTGTCAGACCTAAATAGCACTATCTAACTAATGACCCGCTCGCCATTGGCCCGGCGATTAAGTCGATATAAACAAGGAGGGACTTCGTGATAGATTTTTGGTCTAGTACGAGTTATCCGTCCATCCGGACGAGGAATCACATTCCTGAACCGTTGCTGTCCTGCCCAAGGAAGACGAGGAACCCACGTTCCTTAACCCCATTCCCAACCCAGGGAATCCCATGCTTTGTAGAGGGTGTGAACTCACCTTGGTTTGCTCGGCAGTTAATCACAGAAAGGTCAATCAAGTTGCAAGTAGTCAACTACGTCCTAACATAGATACCACTTATATCAGATTTAAACCAAGCAGTGCACGTACAAGTAACGATCCTAGCATACAAGTTCTATCATGGCAATTTCAATCAACAGTGCACAACATATTCAGTTAACAGTAGCACGTATAGCCCATATGTTCAACCCAATTACTTAAGCCCAAAACACGCATTAAACAGTAGCATAAGGGATCCATAAGGCCGGCCCATTAACTTAGGCCCGTAATTAAGCAAGCCCAATAAGCGTGGTTTCGAGTCGCAACCGGACTCGCAAGCATGGTTGCGGGTTATGCTGGTATTGGTCTCGAGTCACAACGGGACTCGCAAGCGTGGTTTCGAGTCATGCTGTCTATGATCTTGAGTCGCAACCTATGTCGCAACTACGGTTTCGGCTTGTCATGCTATGGTTGCGAGTCGCAACCGAGTGTTTCGAGTCGCAACCAGGTGTTTCGACTCCCCAGCACCTGCTGATCCTTCACAGTTTGTACTATCCAATGAAATTCATGCAGAATTATGTACTATCCACTAAACATGTTTTGTTGTCTAACATTTACCCAAAATGGATCAAACAATTCAGATTTCAAATGTTCAAAGCACCTTCAAAGCATGTTCAAGTTGTTCTTCATATATTCAAAACACATTCATCAAGTTCTTCACATATTCATAACACAAACAATTCTTATTTAACCAAAATTACAAACCACAATACAACACACTTAAACATACTCATCTAAACATCTCAAAATCAACTCTACACCTATCCGATTAACATGGTACTACACATATACAAGCCGGTTTTCATAAACATCAATAGTCAAGGGTTTGTGTCATATTTGGTCACAAGATATCATGAGTTCCTTCGCAACACATCCGACATTAAAGCTTTTTAACACACATAAAACATCATCAAGCATACATTACACTAGTTGAATCATATCATTCATATTATCATTTAATCAACAACAAACATCAATCAATAAACATCATAAATACTAACCGGTTGATGAGGTGTGTGTGTAGGAAGTTGGTTTGTTGTCCGAAAGTTTCCGAGTGAAGAACACAAGTGAATCCGAGAGCTTGGCTCGATCCTTGAATATGGCACAAGAGAGAAGGGTGGTGTTGCTAGGGTTTTAGTGAGAGGGAAGTAGGAGAGTGTGTGAGAGTGAGTGTGTATGGTTGCCCAAAGAATGGCAAAGTTGGCTAGAAGTGTGATATATATACTAGTTCAAGTGGTGCACCCTTAAAGGGGTTTCGGATGGGGTACACGGCCCAACCGGCCAACGGCCCAATCGGTCCAATGACCCAATCGGTCCAATGACCCAATCGGTCCAATGACCCAATGGTTACTGTTCACTCGAGACCACATGGTCTCGAGTCGGGTCCTTGTGTTCTCGAGTCGCATACACACATACGTATACACATAGCACATAGTCACTTAGATTGCATACACATAAATCATATAATTCAACGATTCAATTAGCCATATATGTTCAAACACGTTACATCAAGATACATCGAAGATTCTAAATTTCGAGTTGTCACATCATCCCCAAGTTGAAAGAAATTTCGTCCCGAAATTTGATGGCACCCACTGAGGAAGCTAGTTAAGTTGTATGGTTTTCCCGGTTTTCCTGGGGTGTCACATCCTCCCCCCGTTGATCTGGAATTTCGTCCCGAAATTCCGTAGCTTCAGCCTCAGTAGTGGTTGTACTATTTACGAACAGTTGGGGATACTTTTGTTTCATCCGACCTTCGCGCTCCCAGGTGAACTCTGGGCCGCGACGTGAGTTCCAACGAACTCGAACGAGAGGTATTCTAGTGCTCTTGAGGACCTTAACATCCCGGTCCGTGATTTCGACTGGTTCCTCGACGAATTTCAACTGTTCGTCGATCGTGAGTTCCTTCAGAGGAACTACGTGGGTCTCATCTGACAGACACTTCTTCAGATTCGACACATGGAAAACGTTGTGAACTGCACCGAGTTCTGCTGGTAAGTTCAGTCGGTAGGCCACCTTGCATATTTTCTCAATGATTTCGAAAGGTCCAACGTATCGTGGGTTGAGTTTGCCTCGTTTACCAAAACGAACCACACCCTTCCAGGGTGAAACTTTGAGTAATACCCGCTCCCCAACCTGGAGCTCAAGTGGTTTCCTGCCCTTATCGGCGTAGGCCTTCTGACGGTCTCGAGCGGCCGCCATGCGTTGTCGTATTTGAGCAATCCGCTCAGTAGTGTCTACCACATGTTCTGGACCAGTGATTTGACTATCCCCCACCTCTGCCCAACAAAGAGGTGACCAACATTTACGTCCGTACAATGCCTCAAACGGAGCAGCTTTAATGCTGGTGTGGTAGCTGTTATTGTACGAGAATTCCACAAGTGGCAGATGCTTTTCCCAGCTGTTGCCAAAGTCGATTACACATGCACGAAGCATGTCTTCTAAGGTCTGAATAGTGCGCTCGGACTGCCCGTCCGTCTGTGGGTGATACGCTGTGCTCATATCTAATCGTGAGCCAAAGGACTTGTGCATTGCTTGCCACAGCTCTGAAGTAAAACGTGCGTCTCGATCAGAGATGATAGAGGTGGGCACCCCGTGCCTCGAAACAACTTCCTTGAGATATATCTCCGCTAGAGTGGAGAATTTATCCGTTTCCTTAATCGCCAAAAAGTGTGCGGATTTCGTGAGTCGATCCACGATCACCCAAATAGTATCGTTTCCGCGCTGAGATCTAGGTAGGCCAGTAACGAAATCCATGGAAATTTGCTCCCATTTCCATTGTGGTATCTCTGGTTGTTGCAGTAAACCTGAGGGTTTCTGATATTCCGTCTTGACTCGCGCACAAGTCAAACACTTGCTGACGTAAGTTGCTATGTGGGCCTTCATGCTAGGCCACCAATACGTAGTTTTAATATCGTGGTACATCTTATCCGAACCAGGGTGTACCGAGTAGCGAGATTTGTGTGCTTCATCCATTACAAGCTCTCATAAGTCGCCATAGAGTGGGACCCAAATGCGTCCTGTTACGTAGTAAGCACCGTCTTCCTTCTGTTCTAAGCGTTGCCTTGACCCGCGTAGGGCTTCAGTCCTGACGTTTTCTGGTTTCAGTGCTTCTATCTGAGCAGCTCGTATTTGAGAAGGGAGACCAGAATGTATAGTGAGTTGTAGAGCTCTCACGCGCTTAGGCGCAGTGTCCTTTCGACTGAGGGCGTCAGCCACTACATTGGCCTTGCCCGAGTGATACCTGATAGAGCACTCGTAGTCATTCAGTAATTCAACCCATCGTCGTTGCCGCATATTCAGTTCCTTCTGCTTGAATATGTGCTCTAGGCTCCTGTGGTCGGTGTAGATTGCGCACTTGGTTCCGTACAGGTAGTGCCGCCATAACTTAAGTGCGAAAACAACAGCTCCCAGCTCCAAATCGTGTGTAGTGTAGTTCTTCTCGTGAACTTTGAGTTGTCGTGAGGCGTAGGCTATGACTTTATCTCGTTGCATCAATACACAACCAAGACCTTGAATTGATGCATCACAGTAAACCACAAAATCGTCTGTGCCCTCTGGCAGTGAAAGAATGGGTGCACTACAAAGTCTATCCTTTAGATGTTGAAAGGCTAATTCTTGTGTATTTCCCCAATGATAAGCAACGCCTTTCTACGTTAGCGAGGTGAGAGGCTGCGCGATCTTAGAAAAATCCTTAATGAATCTCCTGTAGTAACCTGCCAATCCCAAGAATTGGCGAATTTCCTTTGGTGTGCGAGGCGCAGGCCAGTTCTTAATGGAGTCCACTTTGGATGGATCAACGTGAATCCCATCCTTGTTCACCACATGTCCTAGGAAATGAACTTCACGAAGCCAGAAGTCGCATTTCGAGAACTTTGCATAAAGCTGTTCTGTCCGAAGGAGTTCCAAAATAAGTCGTAGATGCTGTTCGTGCTCTTCCTGACTCTTAGAATAGATCAGGATGTCGTCGATGAAGACTATAACGAATTTGTCCAGATAGGGCTTGCATACTCGGTTCATCAAGTCCATGAAAACTGCGGGTGCGTTTGTCAGCCCAAACGGCATGACCAAAAACTCATAGTGCCCATATCGAGTTCTAAAGGCTGTCTTAGAGACATCCTCTTCTCGAACTCTCAGCTGGTGATATCCCGATCTCAGATCAATCTTTGAGTAGTAGCTCGACCCCTGCAACTGGTCGAACAAGTCGTCAATGCGCGGTAGAGGATAACGGTTCTTCACAGTCACCTTGTTGAGTTCACGATAGTCGATACACATTCTGAAGGTACCGTCCTTCTTCTTCACAAATAGTACTGGAGCTCCCCAGGGCGATGAACTAGGACGAATAAAACCCTTATCCAGGAGTTCTTGTAGTTGCGTAGAGAGTTCTTCCTACTCTGATGGAGCTAAACGATAAGGTGCACGAGCTATAGGCGCAGCTCCAGGAGCTAGTTCAATCTGAAACTCGACTTGGCGATGGGGTGGAAGACCAGGTAATTCCTCAGGGAATACCTCAGGATAGTCTCGTACAACTGGAAAATCTTCTAGCTTCTTCTCCTTCTCCGAGGTATCAGTAACTAGAGCCAAAATCGCCGTGTGGCCCTTTCGTAAGCACTTCTGGGCCTTAAGGAGAGAGATGATGTTCTCAACAGCACTTTTCTTGTCGCCACGAATCATGAGTGGTTCACTACCGGAACCAGGAATACGAACAATCTTCTCGTTGCAAAGAATCTCTGCTCGGTGTTGGGATAACCAATCCATCCCAATGACAACGTCGAAACTACCCAAGACGATAGGAATAAGGTCAATAGAGAAGGTCTGGTTAGCGAGGACAAGTTTGCAACCTTTGACTACGTGCGAGGCCTCCAAACTCTTACCATTAGCTAGCTCTACAGTGTGCTTGTTGCTCAGGGGTGTTGGGATACGCTTAAGCATTTTACTAACTTCTAGTGACACATAGCTAGTATCGGCACCCGAATCAAATAAGACTGTAACATAAAAGTCGTCGAGAAGGAACTTACCCGTTACCACGTTGGGATCATTCCTTGCTTCACCTTGACCAATCATGAACACTCGCCCCCTGGCACCATTGTTGTTGTTGTGGTTCCCATTGTTGCCATTCCCCTGATTGTTGTTGTTGTTGTTCTGGTTCAGTTGGGGACAATCTTTCTTGAAGTGGCCTTCAGCTCCACACTGAAAGCACCCTTTGTTGTTACCCTGTTGTTGTCGCTGGTTCTGTTGAGGTTGCTGACGATTCTGATTGGCGGGGTATGCGCTCCTGCAATCCCTTGCAACATGACCAGGCTTGTTGCACCGATGACAGTTGCCCCTGGTGCATGGCCCACTGTGGTGTAGGTTGCAACGATTGCATTTGGGGTGATTCCCCTTGTACCCACCATGACTTTGACCACCAGACGATTGCTGACTGGGGCTCTTGTGGTCATCAGTCTTTCTCTGCTGAGACTGAGATTGCACAGAAGTTAAACCCTTGCTTGAAGTTCCATCCCATTTCCGTTTGTTCTCACTAGAGGTACCAGAAGTAGTTGCAGCACCTATGCGCTTTGGTAACTTGTTCTGCTCCACCGCCTGATCAGTAAGACGGTGAGCCAACTGAACAACCTGCTGGATAGTGGCCAAGTTTGCTGAAGTCACATGACTTTGGATCTCTGGCACCAAGCCCTTGAGATACAGTTCAATTCGCTTATAGGGAGGGTCCACCATAGTAGGACACAACAAGGCAAGCTCATGCGATCTCTTAGTATACGCCTCAATCTCTGACCCCGTCATCTTGAGGTTGTAGAACTCGTCTTCCAACTTATGAATGTCATCGCGACTGCAGTATTCCTCCCTGATCATTTCCTTGAAAGTTTCCCATGGGGTGGCGTTGGCAGCAACCAACCCCAGCATTTGCACTTGAGCATTCCACCACGTGAGGGCCAAACCCTCGAGAGTACCAGTAGCGTACTTCACCCTGCGTGCTTCAGGGCATTCACACATTTCGAACACAGATTCTAGTTTCTCAAACCAGTGGAGGAGACCTACAGCTCCTTCAGTTCCGCTAAAAGTAGTGGGTCGGCAGTCCATAAAGGTCTTAAAAGTGCACACCGGTGCCTGAGCATGTTGACCTAAGGTAGGTGAAAGAAAGACAGAGTTTAACACAAAGGTTGGTTCACGAGAGTAGGACCCTAAAGATCCTAGGATAAGTTCGGACTGCAGGATATACCTCCTGCGTATGCAGCTGCGAGTGCTGCGGCAACTCGTTCGTTGATCAAAGCCGTCAACTGGGCTTGTGTCATGTTAACGCGTCCAGACATGATTCTTCATAACAAGAGTAATACGAGTGAGAGAGGTTCGCGAAAGTACGATAGTAGGATAGAGCAAGCACACACACGTGTTCAAGCAACAGTAGTTATACTAATCAAGCATACCATGGGCAATGTACTATGTAACTAACAAGTAGGCAATATACACATATCATATCACCTAGAATGTCGAGCCTTGCATGTGGAGTGGAGCGTCGTTGTGGACCGTTGAGCACTAAACCGGTTATAGTCTGGTTTTAACAAAAACGTTTCCCCTTTATTAAAACCAAGTTCACTATAACCAATGGCTCTGATACCAATCTGTCACACCCCCAAAATCCCACCCGCGGAGTACTACCGCTTGGAGGCGTGACTGACCAGGATCCAGCCACCAATCATACTGAACAAGCATATGAATAGTTATAAAAGTTTAACCAATACGATTGGTGTTTCAAACAAACAAAGTTTAAGTTGCAAGCGGAAGCATAAGTCTCAAAAGTAAAACATAAGTTCAATTGGTTTCAAGTTTAACATAGTACGCAGCAATCCGTGTCCCACAACGACTCTCCTCCATGCAAGCTCCATCTGAGTACCTATGGTCCTGCAAAGCATGTAGTAACGAGTCAACAACTAGTTGAGTGAGTTCACAGTTGGGTGTTCGTTTTAGTTGTTTCGAAAACAGTTTCCTTTAACTGGCATCCTGCCGTGGGGGTTACCCCATAGTTAAAAACGTGACTTGTTTATTCCCGGTTACTCTGGCATTCCAGCCGTGGGGGCTACCCCATGTTAGTTATCAGGCATTTCGGCCGTGGGGGCTACCCCATGCGTACACTAGACTCGTTACCATATCGACTGCTGACTGTAGTCATGTTTATGTGCCCTGAAACTGTCAATGTCTATCATCATTGACGTGCCCCAGATCCATTAGTTCACGCCCGTCCTCTGCGGCACGGTGTGAGGTTTGTCAGACCTAAATAGCGCTATCTAACTAATGACCCGCTCGCCATTGGCCCGGCGATTAAGTCGATATAAACAAGGAGGGACTTCGTGATAGAGTTTTGGTCTAGTACGAGTTATCCGTCCATCCGGACGAGGAATCACATTCCTGAACCGTTGCTGTCCTGCCCAAGGAGGACGAGGAACCCACGTTCCTTAACCCCATTCCCAACCCAGGGAATCCCATGCTTTGTAGAGGGTGTGAACTCACCTTGGTTTGCTCGGCAGTTAATCACAGAAAGGTCAATCAAGTTGCAAGTAGTCAACTACGTCCTAACATAGATACCACTTATATCAGATTTAAACCAAGCAGTACACGTACAAGTAACGATCCTAGCATACAAGTTCTATCATGGCAATTTCAATCAACAGTGCACAACATATTCAGTTAACAGTACCACGTATAGCCCATATGTTCAACCCAATTACTTAAGCCCAAAACACGCATTAAACAGTAGCATAAGGGATCCATAAGGCCGGCCCATTAACTTAGGCCCGTAATTAAGCAAGCCCAATAAGCGTGGTTTCGAGTCGCAACCGGACTCGCAAGCATGGTTGCGGGTTATGCTGGTATTGGTCTCGAGTCGCAACGGGACTCGCAAGCGTGGTTTCGAGTCATGCTGTCTATGATCTTGAGTCGCAACCTATGTCGCAACTACGGTTTCGGCTTGTCATGCTATGGTTGCGAGTCGCAACCGAGTGTTTCGAGTCGCAACCAGGTGTTTCGACTCCCCAGCACCTGCTGATCCTTCACAGTTTGTACTATCCAATGAAATTCATGCAGAATTATGTACTATCCACTAAACATGTTTTGTTGTCTAACATTTACCCAAAATGGATCAAACAATTCAGATTTCAAATGTTCAAAGCACCTTCAAAGCATGTTCAAGTTGTTCTTCATATATTCAAAACACATTCATCAAGTTCTTCACATATTCATAACACAAACAATTCTTATTTAACCAAAATTACAAACCACAATACAACACACTTAAACATACTCATCTAAACATCTCAAAATCAACTCTACACCTATCCGATTAACATGGTACTACACATATACAAGCCGGTTTTCATAAACATCAATAGTCAAGGGTTTGTGTCATATTTGGTCACAAGATATCATGAGTTCCTTAGCAACACATCCGACATTAAAGCTTTTTAACACACATAAAACATCATCAAGCATACATTACACTAGTTGAATCATATCATTCATATTATCATTTAATCAACAACAAACATCAATCAATAAACATCATAAATACTAACCGGTTGATGAGGTGTGTGTGTAGGAAGTTGGTTTGTTGTCCGAAAGTTTCCGAGTGAAGAACACAAGTGAATCCGAGAGCTTGGCTCGATCCTTGAATTCGGCACAAGAGAGAAGGGTGGTGTTGCTAGGGTTTTAGTGAGAGGGAAGTAGGAGAGTGTGTGAGAGTGAGTGTGTATGGTTGCCCAAAGAATGGCAAAGTTGGCTAGAAGTGTGATATATATACTAGTTCAAGTGGTGCACCATTAAAGGGGTTTCGGATGGGGTACACGGCCCAACCGGCCAACGGCCCAATCGGTCCAACGACCCAATCGGTCCAATGACCCAATCGGTCCAATGACCCAATGGTTACTGTTCACTCGAGACCACATGGTCTCGAGTCGGGTCCTTGTGTTCTCGAGTCGCATACAAACATACGTATACACATAGCACATAGTCACTTAGATTGCATACACATAAATCATATAATTCAACGATTCAATTAGCCATATATGTTCAAACACGTTACATCAAGATACATCGAAGATTCTAAATTTCGAGTTGTCACAAAATCTATGCTGGGCTGTTACATTGTAACAGTGCCAAAGAATTGTGGGATGCATTGAAGGAACAGTTCGGGGGAACGGAAGAGGTTATTGAAAACAACAGGGAAATTCTGAATCAGCAGTATGAAACATTTTGTCACATCAAAGGGGAGTCACTAACCCAACAATTTGAACATTTCAGTTGTCTCATCAGTGAACTAAGGCTTGTTAAAGTTACATTTCCAAATGCAACTCAAAATAGCAGGTTCCTTAGATCATTGCCCGAAAAATGGGACACAATTGCTTTTGTCACCAGAAATTCAGCTGAGTTCAAAGATTTGACCCTGACCCAACTCCAAGGTAGACTCCTGACCTATGAAAGGGAGTTAAACCAAAAAAGGAAGTTGCAAGAGTCTAGAAAAGTTGCTGATGACTATTCATTTGGCAGCACAACTCTATTTGGTCAGGAAGAATCTGGTAGCAGCAATAAGGATCAGAGTTATGATCACTTTATTGACATAACTGCTGGGGGTAATTTTAACAACTCTGATTCTCACTCTGCAAATTATGCTTTCACTGCAAATACAGAAAACCAGATGTCAGACAACTTGTGCTTTGAATTGAATGATTTCCAACATTTTGATCCCACTGACTTAGAAGAGATGGACATTTTGCATCAATTGGCTTTGCTTAGTGTTAGAACAAGCAAATTCTACAAAAGAACAGGGAGAAAATTTCCAGGGCTTCATGGGAATTTAAGGGTTGGTTTGGATAAATCAAAAATCAAGTGTTACAAGTGTAATAGGCTAGGTCATTTTGCTAGCGAATGCAGGAGTCAAATCACTGGTCCCATAATCACTCACCCTGGTTCAAACCCTAGACCACAACAACAAAACATTGTGCACTATACCCAATATTGTGACACCCCAGGAAAACCAGTAAACGATACAACTTACCTAGCTTCCTCAGTAACCGCATGCTAAATTTCGGGACGAAATTTCTTTCAAGTTGGGGATAATGTGACAACTCGAGTTTCCAAGATTACACTTTCGCATTTATTGCACGTTCACTGCTTGTTTAATGTTTACTTGCACAATTGGTTTGCTGTGTAACTGTATACGTTTTGGATTTGATAAGGTTTATGAATGATTTGACAAATACTTGAATGTGGTGATGAAACTGTAAATTGTATATCTTGTGCATGTAATATGTGATAGATAATACTTAAGGGTGCTATGTGCTAATAGTGAAACTTTAATCACTCTTTACCCTAATCCCTTTCACTAGTCATCACCCAAGAATCAAAACACGTACTTTCACATTCTCTAATCCTCTCTTGGATTTATAAAACCTAAGATTAAACAAATATTTTGTTTCCAAAAATTTAAAACATACAATTTGTAATATTTGATAATGGAGTCCTCTCAACAAAATTGGATATTTGCTTAGTACTTCCAAAAAGAGTGTGATGGACATTCCTTGATGAGATTTTTCTTGATGAATCTTATAAGACAAAAGTATATAAAATAAGCGAAGAAAACTACAATTCATAATTAAATTAGAAAAAAATATCTCCAGTAAGTTTACCTTTTTCATTTGTAGATGAGTGACACACATTACTACTAATATCTAGAATAACATAAGTAGGAAGGTGATACACATTCCTTCTTTCGACATTGTTGGTTGAAGCTTGTGAAATAGAACATATGTAAGGATTCCAAAAACATAACATATACATATATATTTCTTTTAAATTTTGTTTGCAAAACTATAACACATACCACTTGAAGTATTTGAAAATGGAATCCTTTCAACAGAATCAGATGTTGATGCAGGATGACAACCTCTGTTGTTTCTCTTTTATTGAAGAACATACTTCCTTTTTTCTCTTTCTTCAGTACACATTTGACGTTGAATTGCTTGAAGGTCAACTTCATACTTACTTGAAATTGTCTTATCTGTATCCATAATTTAAAATACTTGAATGAAAAAGATTGTTGACCACTCGAGAAAAAAACTTTGAAAGTATTGTGAAAATTATTTGAAAATACCAAAAAAATATCTGCAGTAAGTATACCTTTTACTTGTGTAGATGAGTGAAACAAATTAGTACTAATATTTGGAGTAGCATAAACAGGAAGATGATACACATTCCTTCTTTCAACATTGGTGGTTGAAACTTGTAAAATAGAACATATGTAAGGATTCCAAAAACATAACATATACATACATATTTCTTTTAAATTTTTTTGTAAAACTATAACACATACCACTTGAAGTATTTGAAAATGGAATCCTTTCAACAGAATCAGATGTTGATGCAGGGTGACAACCTCTGTAGTTTCTCTTTTGTTGAAGAACATACTTCCTTTTTTCTCTTTCTTCAGCACAGCTTTGACTTTGACTTGCTTGAAGGTCAACTTCATACTTACTTGAAATTGTGTTATCTGTATCCATAATTTAAAATACTTGAATGAAGAAGATTGTTGACCACTCAAGGAAAGAACTTTGAACATATTGTAAAAATTTTTGAAATTACCAAAAAATATATGCAGTAAGTATACCTTTTACTTCTGTAGATGAGTGAAACAAATTACTGCTAATATTTGGAGTAGCATAAGCAGGAAAATGATACACATTCCTTCTCTCAACATTGGTTGTTGAAACTTGTAAAATACGAAACATGTGTAAGGATTCCCAAAAGATAATTCCCAAAAGATAACATATAAATATATATTTCTTGTAAAATTTTGTTTACAAACCTATAAGACATACCACTTAGAGTGTTTAATAATGGAATCCTTTTAACAGAATCGGATGTTGATGTACGATGAAAACCACTCTTGTTTCGCTTTTGTTGTAGAACACGCTTCGTTTTTTTTCCTTGCTTTAGCACAGACTTGACTTTGACTTGGTTGAAAGAACAGTTCATACTTACTTGAAAATCTATTATCTGTATCCATAATTTCAAATATCTGAATGAAGAAGATTGTTGAGCACTCAAGAAAAAGACTTTCAAAGTATTTTGAAAATGGTTTGAATTATTTGAAAATGATTTGAATTATTTGAAAAAGAAAGTTATATTATTAGGGGGTAAAATGTAAGTTCCTTATCTCAATGGCGGTAAAATGTAATTTATTATTCCAATGGCGGTTTACCTTTTTACATAGAGGCAGATAGAAACATACTTTACCTTTTTAACGACTCTCCAAATCCCCTTTACAAAATTGTTTGTCTGATCTCATAAAAAGTGCTTCAAGTTTTAATCACCGATGTCCATTTCAATATTGAATCACTCCACTTGAATACTTCTTACTTTTGATATCATCAACAACTTCGATCAAGGTATAATAATATTTATTAAAATTTGTATATACATTAGTTTCATATGCACATGATTAACAACTGTTATGAAGACTGTTCGCAATGTATTGCATGTTTTAGATGATATATCAATTTAATTTTACAAGCTTTTTATTTTTTATAATATTTCCGATTTGAAATTTTGTTTGATATGGTGTTACATTTGGATTCTTGAAAGCAATCGATAAGGTATATTTTATTGTTTTTCTTACTTGATATTAAAGAATATGATTAAATGGCAAATCTTTTATTTATAGACTTGCAAAAAACAGTTATTGACAGTGGTACTCGATTCTACAGTTTTTAGAAAAATCTTTATTTATTGATATACTCTAGATAAATCGATAAATATTAAATTCGTTATCTGAATGACATAGATATGTTAAACATTGTTGGTTCACATTTGTTATCACAGTCTTTATAAATAATGAAGTATCTGTTAAAATACGTTGTCTCATTTTTTGTTTGATTTTAACCAGAAACATCATATCTTGGAAGATGTCTTTTTATAAATATTTGGATTCTCTTAATTCCAAAATCTTGGTAAGATTATTACATTAAAACCATTTTCTACAGTTTTATTGTTAACAATTAGTTCACGTATAACACTTGCCAATACTTAAATACTTGAACTCAACATATAATACCACAAAACTTTGCAAACAATCATTTACTCAAAGAAGTTCGTGGTAACGTTGGCGTTATAGAGTGTGTAAACGGTATGAGATGGGATTACCGATTCTCAAAACACAATGGAACTTTTGCTCTAAAAGAAGGATGGTCCTCAGTTGTCTCTGGCCTTTCATTGAAAGAAGGATGTCTGTTGGTATTTAAAAAAACTGCACCATATACATATCTGCTGACACCTTTTGAAAAAGTTCATCACTATCCAACAAAACTCCCAATGATTTGTTGGGATTGAACCCTACCAAAGGAACAGATAATGAAAGCCAAAACTGGATCAGAGCAGTTGATCCAGAATAAGCAGATGTTTGGTTGCAAGTCTCTCCCCTTGGAAGTGGTTTCAATATCTGCTGACCTCCTATCTGCTGATTATACAAACTGCTGACCTACAACTGTTGATCAAGTCAAAGACTGATTGAAGAACTAAAGCTCTGCTGCTTAATCTACTGCCATGGTTCAAGCACTACTGATCATGACAAGTACTGCTGGGTTCACAGTAGTAGAAGGATGCAGCAGCAGTTTATGTTTGTTTTATGTATTGAAATGTAATATCAGTAGTTAGCATAGCAGTGTTTGTATAGATCAGAGGTTAGAGTTTGTTAGGAGGTTAGATGTCACTTTCATGGTGACGTCAGCTTAGATGCTCAGTGGTTTGCAAGTGCCTATAAATAGAATAGTACTCTGTACTGTTCTGTTTAGCTCATTCATCATCTTCTTTCTGCACGAACAAACACTGAGCTCGGGCTGAGGGGGAGTTTGCGAATCATATATGCATTGTAATCAAAGTTTGAAATAAATTTAATCATTTGATTCTATGTTGAAAATGTATGATTGAAAGCATTTCTTCTGTTTGATTGTGAAAAGTTTTTTCCATTTAATTTCCGCTGCACAACTCACTCACAATTCCATCTTAATTCAAACACAAATCACAATCAATCCAAACTCAGATCCTAACAATTGGTATTAGAGCTTGGACAGTCAAATTTGATTTAACAATCATTTTGACGTAAATAGTTCAGCTCGAAATCGTTGATACTGATCGTTTGTTCGTTTTTTTGAAAAGCAGAGCAAGGTTTAATCACCATCAAATTGATTAATCAGTGCCTGTAAAATAACCAGGAAGATGTCGCAATCACAAGATGATAAAAATAACATTGGCTCGCTTTTTAAACCTCCTATGCTTAAAAGAAATGAATACAACATCTGGGAGCGAAGGATGTGTCACATCCTTGCTCAACAAAACACTGGATGTTGGAGGTCTGTTGTTTTCGGTCCTCATGTTCCTATGGTGCCAAGTGCTGAAGACACCAAGAAGTTCGTTCCTAAACTAACTGAAAATTACACTGAATCTGATTTTCAGAAGTTCGAACTTGATGCCAAAGCATTTAGCATCATAGCCTCTGCACTACCCAACGAAATCTATGCTGGGCTGTTACATTGTAACAGTGCCAAAGAATTGTGGGATGCATTGAAGGAACAATTCGGGGGAACGGAAGAGGTTATTGAAAACAACAGGGAAATTCTGAATCAGCAGTATGAAACATTTTGTCACATCAAAGGGGAGTCACTAACCCAACAATTTGAACGTTTCAGTTGTCTCATCAGTGAACTAAGGCTTGTTAAAGTTACATTTCCAAATGCAACTCAAAATAGCAGGTTCCTTAGATCATTGCCCGAAAAATGGGACACAATTGCTTTTGTCACCAGAAATTCAGCTGAGTTCAAAGATCTGACCCTGACCCAACTCCATGGTAGACTCCTGACCTATGAAAGGGAAGCTGCTGATGACTATTCATTTGGCTGCACAACTCTATTTGGTCAGGAAGAATATGATAGCAGCAATAAGGATCAGAGTTATGATCACTTTATTGACATAACTGCTGGGGGTAATTTTAACAACTCTGATTCTCATTCTGCAAATTATGCTTTCACTGCAAATACAGAAAACCAGATGTCAGACAACTTGTGTTTGAATTGAATGATTTGCAACATTTTGATCCCACTGACTTAGAAGAGATGGACATTTTGCATCAATTGGCTTTGCTTAGTATTAGAACAAGCAAATTCTACAAAAGAACAGGGAGAAAATTTCAAGGGCTTCATGGGAATTTAAGGGTTGGTTTGGATAAATCAAAAATCAAGTGTTACAAGTGTAATAGGCTAGGTCATTTTGCTAGCGAAAGCAGGAGTCAAATCACTGGTCCCATAATCACTCAACCTGGTTCAAACCCTAGACCACAACAACAAAACACTGTGCATTATACCCAATATTGTGACACCCCAGGAAAACCAGTAAACAATACAACTTACCTAGCTTCCTTAGTAACCGCATGCTAAATTTCGGGACGAAATTTCTTTCAAGTTGGGGATAATGTGACAACTCGAGTTTCCAAGATTTCACTTTCGCATTTATTACACGTTCGCTGCTTGTTTAATGTTTACTTGCACAATTGGTTTGCTGTGTAACTGTATACGTTTTGGATTTGATAAGGTTTATGAATGATTTGACAAATACTTGAATGTGGTGATGAAACTGTAAATTGTATATCTTGTGCATGTAATATGTGATAGATAATACTTAAGGGTGCTTAGTGCTAATAGTGAAACTTTAATCACTCTTAACCCTAATCCCTTTCACTAATCATCACCCAAGAATCAAAACACGTACTTTCACATTCTATAATCCTCTCTTGCAATCATCATCTTCATCATTGGCACAAGCTCTTCATCACTCTTGATTTCCTCTCTTTGTCTAGAATCAATCCAAGGTAATTGTTTAATGATTGTTTGTTATTATCAATTCTTGATTTTGTGATTCATGTAAACCCTAGGTCTTCACGTATTAGTTCTGTACTTACTGATTGAATTCTGATTATTGTGAAATGATGTTGATTAGTGGTGTAATCGTTTGCCTGATGTCAAGATACGTTATATGTTAGAATTGTTGAATGATAATTGGATTGCATATGAATGAATTAGGGTTTTCCTGATCGTATGAACATAAGAATGTAACTGTTCCATTGATTCTGTGGATTGGCTTTGGAAATCACGTATGTTGAAACTCGTAGATAACAGTCAGGGTTTTGTGAAGTCACAAAAGTCTGAGTTTTGATTATCATGTTTGTTTGTCTGAGTTTCTTGCTTAAAAGTCTGAATTCCTTAACAAAAGGCATAGGTCCGAATTTTATACCAAGGAACAAGGTGTCTGAGTTTGTGTGATAAACTTTGGTCTGAGTTTTGTAACCCTACTTGATGGTCCGAATTTTAAACCAGGGACAAGGGGGGTCCGAGTTTTTAAGGGGGAAGACCCCTTGTCCGACTTTTGTGAAGGGGAAGCCCCCTTGGTCCGACTTTTACATGTTGAGGGGCAAGTGTCTGAGTTTTAAAGGGAGGGTATATGTCCGAATTTTTAAGGGGGGGTGGAGGTTGTCCGAGTTTGTAAGGGGGAGCACCCCTGTCCGAGTTTTAAAGGGGGGAACCCCCTTGGTCCGAATTTTGTATGCCTTGTACCTGATGTCTGAGTTTAATGTATGCACGCAAGATCCGACTTTTGTTGATGAATTGTCTGAGTTTTTGATTGAATGTATGATCTGAATTATAGTGATGTTACATGCCCTGAGTTCTGTTTATACTTAAAAAGACTGAGTGTATTATGATGCCAAGTTCAGAAACCTGTATGAGGAACAACATCCTACTATACTCTACCTGTATGTGATTATATGATACTGTACATTACTGAATGATACCGTATGTATGAACAATCTTTCTCATATCATTCTGTACACAATGAACACACATAACACAATTGCTTGGATATCAAAGACTTGTAAACCCTAATTGAGTATAAATACTTACGTCGAGTATGTGAAATGTACCCTAGGTCGTGTGTAACGGACTTAAACATTAATTAACCCTAGAAGCAATAACATACCGAGCAAACCAAGGTGAGTTCACACTCTTACTAAGGCATGGGATTCCCAGGGCTTGGGAAGGGGATTGAAGGAATAAGGTTGAATAAATTTGTACTTACACTGTTACTAGACTATCTACCATCGTCCTCGGTTGTGCAGGACATATACGTAAAACCTACATATACTTGCTCATCACTGTCCTCAGGTTGCGAAGGACACTCACGTAAAACCTATGTGAACTTATACTCACTACTGCCTCGGTTGTGTCAGGCACTTACGTAAAACTTACGTAAACCCCCGCGTACCCCTGTCCTCGGTTTGTGAAGGACACTTACGTAAATCCTACGTAAACCTTGTACGTACTACTGTTCTCAGGTTAAGAAGAACACTTATGGTTACAAATAGTCTAGTGTATATGCAACATGGGAAGCCCCCACCAATAGAACATACTATCGGCCCAGTAGAGCCACATGTTACAAACGAACTTACTATTACGCACTTACTTTCTGTGAACTCGCTCAACTAGTTGTTGATCCTCTGTTACATGCCTTGCAGGTCGTTAGGTACATGGAGCTTGCACTGGCAGGCGCGGTCGTTGTGGACAAGGATCGTGAATACTTTGATTTAAACATTATGACTTTGCACACTTTATTTATGATTGGGCTTTTATACATTTGCTTCCGCTAAACTTTGTTATTATACTTATGTTTTGGAACACCTTTCATATGGATTGGTTTGGTTTAAATACAATTACTCTTACTATATACATTGTTCTATATGATTGGTGGCTTGATCCTGGTCAGTCACGCTCCCAAGCGGTGATACTCCGCAGGTGGATTTTGGGGGTGTGACAGATTGGTATCAGAGCCATTGGTTATAGAGAACTTGGTTTTAATATGGGGAAAATGTTTTTATTAAAACCAGACTATAACCAGTACAGTGCTTAACGATCCACAACGACGCCTCGCTCCACGTGCAAGACTCAACATCCTAGGTAATAAGGTTTATGTTTATTGCCTACATGCTAGAATTACATAGAACTTGCTCGTGGTATGCTTAGATTACATTGCTTACTATTTGTTATTGCTTGAGAACACTATGTCCTTACACTCTTCTGTCATCGCACTACTCGCGAACCATTCTCACATATTCTACTTTTACTATGAAGATCATGTCTGGACGTGTGAACATGACTCAAGCCCAGTTGACGGCTCTTATCAATGAACAAGTAGCTGCGGCACTTGCAGCTGCACAAGCAGGTAGTATACCCTGCGGATGTGATACACACTAGGATCTTTAGATCCTACATTAACTCTTGTGTTTAACTTTGTCCTATTTGTACACAATAGGTCAACACGCCCCACAACCTGTCTGCACATTCAAGAATTTCATGGACTGTCGTCCAAGCACGTTCAGTGGCACGGAGGGAGCAGTGGGACTCCTCCATTGGTTCGAAAAGCTTGAGTCGGTATTCGAGATGTGTGAATGCCCTGAGGCTCGCAGGGTGAAATACGCCACTGGTACTTTAGAAGGGATTGCGCTGACTTGGTGGAATGCGCAAGTTCAACTTTTGGGATTGGCAGCTGCTAACGCCACTCCCTGGAATGATTTCAAGGAGCTGATTAAACGGGAATACTGCACACGCGACGACATCCACAAGTTAGAAGTAGAGTTCTTTCATTTGAAGATGACTGGGTCGGAAATCGAAGCTTATACTAAAAGGTCAAACGAGCTGGCAGTTCTGTGTCCAACTATGGTGGACCCTCCTATTAGACGCATTGAGTTGTATCTCAAAGGGTTGGCACCAGCAATTCAAAGCCATGTGACATCGGCTAATCTTGACAACATCCAGGCTATTCAACGCCTTGCTCATCGCCTCACGGATCAGGCAGTGGAACAAGACAAGCTGCCTAAACGTATCAGCGCTACTGCTACCGTTACCACTTCAACTACTCTTGCTACTCCCAGTGACAACAAGAGAAAATGGGAGGGGGATTCCAGCAAAGGTTCAGCTTCAGTTCAGTCCCAAGTTCAGCAGCGAAAGACTGACAACTATCAGAGTCCTAGTCAGCAATCTTCGGGCAGTCACAGGCAGGGTGGTTATCGAGGGAACCTTCCAAGGTGTAACAACTGCAACAGACACCACAGTGGCCAGTGTAACAAGGGTCGCTGTCAAAGGTGCCTCAAGATGGGTCATGAGGCCAAGGATTGTAGGAGCCCTCGGCCTGCGAACCAGAATCAGCAGCAGCAGCAAACACCGCAGAATCAGCAACAGGGCAACAAGGGATGTTTTAATTGTGGCGCTGAAGGTCATTTCAAAAGACACTGCCCTCAGTTGAACCAAAACCAGAATCGCAACAACAACAACAACCAGTGCAATGGGAACAACAATAATGGGGGAAACAACAATGATAGGAACAATGGCGCAAGGGGTCGAGCATTTGTGCTGGGGCAGGGTGATGCCAGGAATGATCCCAACGTAGTCATGGGTAAGTTTCTTCTTGACGACTTTTATGTTACTGTATTGTTCGATTCGGGTGCGGATACTAGTTATGTGTCTTTGAAAGTTAGCCAAATGTTAAAACGTGCACCAACTCTCCTAAACACCAAGCATGTCGTAGAGTTAGCTAATGGTAAAAATCTAGAGGCCACACACATAGTTCAGGGCTGTAATTTTATCCTCGCTGGTCAGACTTTCTCCATCGACCTTATCCCTATAGTTCTGGGTAGTTTTGATATCGTCGTTGGTATGGATTGGTTATCCAAGCAGCAAGCAGAGATCCTATGTAAGGAGAAGATCATTCGTATTCCTCGTTCTGGTAAGGAACCTTTTGAAGTTCAAGGCGACAGGAGTGGTGCAGTGGTTGGCATCATCTCCTTCCTGAAGGCTCAGAAATGTTTACGAAAGGGTCATACTGCCATTTTGGCACTAGTTACTGATGCATCGATGAAAGAGAAAAGAATAGAGGATATCCCAGTTGTACGCGAATTTCCTCAAGTGTTTCCTGAAGATTTACCCGGTCTACCGCCTCATCACCAGGTCGAGTTTCAAGTCGAGCTAGCTCCAGGAGCAGCACCTATAGCTCGCGCACCGTATCGTTTAGCTCCAACTGAACTGGAAGAACTGTCAAAGCAACTGCAAGAGCTCTTGGATAAGGGTTTTATTCGTCCTAGTTTTTCGCCTTGGGGAGCTCCAGTACTATTTGTGAAGAAGAAAGATGGAACTTTCAGGATGTGCATTGATTACCGCGAACTGAACAAGGTCACGGTGAAGAACCGCTATCCTCTTCCACGTATTGACGACTTATTCGACCAGTTGCAAGGGTTGAGCTACTACTCCAAGATTGATCTGAGGTCAGGGTATCACCAGCTGAGAGTTCGGGATGAGGACGTCTCCAAGAAAGCATTCAGAACTCGCTACGGCCAGTACGAGTTTCTAGTCATGCCATTCGGGCTAACGAACGCGCCTGCAGTTTTCATAGATCTTATGAGCAGGGTGTGCAAACCCTATCTAGACAAGTTCGTCATCGTTTTCATCGACGACGTTCTGATCTACTCCAAGAGTCAGGAGGAACACGAGCAGCACTTACGTCTTATCTTGGTACTTCTTCGAAAGGAACAACTGTATGCCAAGTTTTCAAAATGCGACTTCTGGCTTCGTGAAGTCCACTTTCTAGGCCATGTGGTAAACAAGGATGGGATCCATGTTGACCCATCCAAGGTAGATTCGATCAGAAACTGGCCTGCGCCTCGCACTCCAACGGAAATACGCCAATTTTTGGGTTTGGCAGGTTATTACAGACAATTCATCAAAGACTTCTCCAAGATCGCACAGCCGCTTACATTGCTGACACCGAAAGGTGTTACTTATCGCTGGGGTAATACACAAGAAACTGCTTTTCAGTACCTAAAGGATAGACTCTGCAGCGCACCTATTCTCTCATTGCCAGAGGGCACGGACGATTTTGTGGTCTATTGTGACGCATCGATACAGGGGCTTGGTTGTGTATTGATGCAAAGGGATAAAGTCATTGCCTACGCTTCGTGGCAACTCAAAGTTCATGAACGAAACTACACGACGCACGATCTAGAGCTGGGAGCTAATGTTGTTTTCGCGCTCAAGATATGGCGACACTACCTGTACGGTACCAAGTGCACTATTTACACCGATCACAGGAGTCTCGAGCATATCTTCAAGCGGAAGGAATTGAACATGCGTCAACGACGATGGGTCGAGCTGCTTAATGATTACGAATGCGCCATCAAGTACCATCCAGGCAAAGCCAATGTTGTGGCTGACGCTCTCAGTCGAAAGGATACTTTACCTAGGCGTGTACGTGCCTTGCAGCTTACTATTCAGTCTGATCTTCCTGCACAGATACGAAATGCTCAGGTAGAAGCATTGAAACCAGAAAACGTCAGGGCTGAAGCCTTACGCGGCTCAAGGCAACGATTAGAACAAAGGGAAGACGGCGCCTACTATGTAACAGGACGTATCTGGGTCCCACTATATGGCGGTTTACGGGAACTTGTGATGGATGAAGCTCACAAGTCTCGCTACTCGGTACATCTAGGTTCGGATAAAATGTACCACGATCTTAGAACTACATATTGGTGGCCAAGCATGAAGGCCCACATAGCAACTTACGTCGGCAAGTGTTTGACCTGTGCGAGGGTCAAGACAGAGTACCAGAAACCCTCAGGCCCACTTCAGCAACCCAAGATACCACAGTGGAAATGGGAAGAAATTTCCATGGATTTTGTTACTGGCCTGCCTAGATCCCAGCGTGGGAATGATACTATTTGGGTGATCGTAGATCGACTCACAAAGTCTGCTCATTTCTTGGCTATCAAAGAAATGGATAAGTTCTCTACCTTAGCAGACGTCTACTTGAAAGAAGTTGTTTCGAGACACGGAGTGCCAACCTCCATTATTTCGGATCGGGATGCAGGATTCACTTCGGAACTATGGCAAGCAATGCACAAATATTTTGGCTCTCGGTTAGATATGAGCACAGCTTATCACCCTCAGACGGATGGGCAGTCTGAGCGCACGATTCAAACCTTAGAAGACATGCTTCGGGCATGTGTTATCGATTTCGGCAACAGCTGGGAAAAGCATCTCCCTTTAGTGGAATTTTCGTACAATAACAGTTACCACACCAGCATACAAGCCGCTCCATTCGAGGCATTGTACGGACGTAAATGCCGGTCACCTCTCTGTTGGGCAGAGGTGGGGGATAGTCAGATCACAGGTCCAGAAATGGTAGTTGATGCTACTGAACGAATTGCACAGATACGACAACGCATGGCGGCAGCTCGTGATCGCCAGAAAAGCTACGCTGATAAACGTAGAAAACCGCTCGAGTTCCAAGTTGGGGATCGAGTGCTACTCAAAGTTTCACCCTGGAAGGGTGTGGTTCGTTTTGGTAAACAGGGCAAGCTCAATCCACGGTACGTTGGACCGTTCGAGATCATTGAAAGAATAGGCAAAGTAGCCTACAGACTGAACCTACCAGCTGAACTCGGTGCAGTTCACAATGTTTTCCACGTGTCGAATCTGAAGAAGTGTCTGTCAGATGAGACCCTCATAGTTCCTTTTAAGGAACTCACTATCGACGAGCGGTTGCAGTTCGTCGAGGAACCAGTTGAAATCACGGACCGGGATGTTAAGTTCCTCAAGAACACTAGAATACCTCTTGTACGAGTTCGTTGGAACTCCCGTCGTGGCCCAGAGTATACCTGGGAACGAGAAGATCAAATGGAACTCAAGTATCCCCAGTTATTCGAAAACCGTGCAACCACTACTGAGGCTGAAGCTACTACTGCAGAATTTTGGGACGAAATTCCAAATCAACGGGGGATGATGTGACACCCCAGGAAAACCAGTAAACGATACAACTTACCTAGCTTCCTCAGTAACCGCATGCTAAATTTCGGGACGAAATTTCTTTCAAGTTGGAGATAATGTGACAACTCGAGTTTCCAAGATTACACTTTCGCATTTGTTGCACGTTCACTGCTTGTTTAATGTTTACTTGCACAATTGGTTTGCTGTGTAACTGTATACGTTTTGGATTTGATAAGGTTTATGAATGATTTGACAAATACTTGAATGTGGTGATGAAACTGTAAATTGTATATCTTGTGCATGTAATATGTGATAGATAATACTTAAGGGTGCTTAGTGCTAATAGTGAAACTTTAATCACTCTTAACCCTAATCCATTTCACTAATCATCACCCAAGAATCAAAACACGTACTTTCACATTCTCTAATCCTCTCTTGCAATCATCATCTTCATCATTGGCACAAGCTCTTCATCACTCTTGATTTCCTCTCTTTGTCTAGAATCAATCGAAGGTAATTGTTTAATGATTGTTTGTTATTATCAATTCTTGATTTTGTGATTCATGTAAACCCTAGTTCTTCACATCGATACATTTGATTCCATCCTCGATATGATCAACGCATCAAAGTACAAAACTTTGTTAACCGTTGATGCACCCATTTACCTGCAAACTCAGAGAGAGTTTTGGAAAAATTGTACCCTTGAAAAACAAGGTGAAAATGTCATAGCCATTAACTCTACTCTGCAGAAAAAGGCAGTTCAAATAACACCGCAATCCATATCTGAGGTCTTTCAGCTCGCTGATCAGGAAGGTAAAGATTCTTTCCCTAAAAACGAGTTAAAAATTGACTTCATTGAGAGAGGGTATGCAGACACAATGATGAAGAGGGATACCTTACAAAAAGGTTTCTTCCCTCCTGCAATAAGATTTTTATTCCATACCCTTCTCATGTGTGTTTCAAATAAAACCACCTCTTTTAATGAAATACCAATGAAAATTCAAAACTTGGGATATGTTTTTTTACAAGAAGAAAATTTTAACTATTCCAAGGTAATTTTCAATGATTTGGTTAAAAATGTTGAAACAAAATCATTCTTACTGTTTCCAAGATTTTTAAGTTATTATTTTGAGAAAAAATTCAGTAAGGATGATATTGCGGTAATAAACCAAGGTGAATCTTTTCAAATAAACAGCTTAACTGCTGAAACATTTACAAGAATGTTAACACCTTGCGAAACACAAGCAGAGGTGCCTGAGCAGATTTTAGCAGCAAACACTGCTCCTCAGGTATCTGCTGCTGAGTCCACTGCTCAAGGTGATCAAGGTAGCCAAACAACTACCTTGAAACCCACACCTAAAATCACCAAAAAGCCACAAAAAAAAAAGAAAAATCAAAAAACCCCCTAAACCCATCAAAAAGGCAACTCTGGAGGATGAGATACCAGAGCAACTGCCTGTGACAGCACAAAAGTCACAACAAACCACTGCTGCTACTTCCTCACAGCAGTTGGTAAAAATATCTCAAACCCTAGCCGAAACTCCTCCTGTCTCTTCACAAAAAGAACAGGTTGTACAACAACGGTCACCACATCATGATGCTCTGGAAGCACTCGTTTCCGTTATCCACAGCCCAATGCCCGGGGCAATTCCGCTTTCTAAACCTACCTTCACATCCCTAATTCCACCTAATACCAAACTACTGTTGGATGCAATTGATCTGAACCTGGTACAAACCAGTCCTTCTCAATCACCAGTCCATGAGAATATACCTCAACAAAAGACTGGGCCTGATGTATCAATCTTTGCTAACCCACCAACACAACCTGAGGAGGTTACACCCCTTGAGTTACAAGTAACTCTTGGTGGTAATCCAAGTGAAGCAGCTACTACAAGTGTTGAACCTACAGGTTCACACTTGGACAGTGGTTACATCAATAAGACTTCCTTGGAGGCAATTCCTTCCATAACACCTCTGTTATCTGCTATTGAGTTTGTATTAACCACTGGTTGCATCAAAAGATTATCAAGTTTTGAAGGAAGAAGACCCCAGTACCAAGAACAAGGGCATCAGTTGTTGATGTTTGGAGTACACTCCCTACCTCAACATCTGATCAAACCACTGCTAGTGGGAAATCAGATGATCCCATTAAATTGGGTGATGGTTTAAAGTACTAGGAATTGACGGAAAGAGTTGAAAAACTAGATACATCTGTTGTAGAAATCAAAGAAATGCTGCAACAGTTGTTAACAGTTCAAATGGTACCATCCACTGCTGTTCCACCTCAAGCACCTGCTCCACCATCAGCAGATGTTACAAATGAGTTCTGGAATCTTTTTCAACCATTTCTCCACCAGCAGATGGCTGAGCAGCAGCATGAAAAAAACATGTTCAAGAGCTCAGAGAAGCGATGGAGTCCAGTTTCAAAACCACACAAGCAGACATCAAGGCTCTAAAAACGCATCTATTGGCAACCACTGGCACTGTTCCTCCAACAGTTTTGTTCATCGATGACATCCCCTCAGATAATGCCAAAAAGGGGGAGAAACTTAAGAAGTGGACAAGGAAAGGGATTGATAATGGGTTGTATCTTGATCCAGAAAAGGATGTAATGCTCAGAAACATACCCTTGCCAGATGGTAGCAAAAAGGTTGATGTTACCCAGAATGCACTTGATGATGGTGTCATAAGTGTAAAAAGGGATAGAGCGGCAAAGGATTTATCAAGGTGGAATGAGGAGAAGAGAGCTTTCATGGAGCTGAATGAGCAGGGTTGTTCTGGTGAAAAGGATGATCAAAATCCTGTTCCAAAAAGAAATCTTACTAGAAAAGTAAGGAAACCCAAGTCCACACCATCCAATCTTCCAAAGCATACTTCAAAACCACTGTCCAAAAGCCACCAACATCAAACCTCCACCCAAACAGTTGTTGCAACTTCTGTTATACCAACATCTGCTGGTACTTCAGTTGTTTCAACATCTGCTCTCACTTCAACACACACCACCTCAACACACACCACTTCCACTGCCTTATCACCACCAAAAACAACATCTCCACCATCATTTCCTGCCATAAAGCAGAAGACAGTAGATGTTAAAACATCTGTTGTAATGGCAACAGTGGTTGAAACACCAGTTGTTTCAACAACTGTTAGTCAGTCACAAACCACTGCCACTCAAATCACCTCCACTGTTCCACCCAAAACATCATCTGCCTCTCCTAAAATAAAAAGGAGAAGGATTATCATATCAGATGATGATTCTCCATCACCACCACCAACAGCTTCAAAATCCCAAGCACTTGTCACAATTCCAAAACCCATTCCTCTCTCTTCAGCTCAAATCCAAAAGCCATTACCTCCTGCAGGTGTTTTATTTCCTTTGGAACTCATAGCAGTTAGGGAAGAGATCAAATCTTTCTATTATGAGGATGACCCTGCCAAAAGGAGTTTGCCATCAATTGGAGGATATCCTAGGCCAAATAATATTGAAGAATATTTGAAAATCAAGGCCAAGCAGGTAGAGGATATCTCAATCAAAAATAAACATGGGAAATCTGATAGAGAAATCCAACAAAACTATCAGTTTCTACTCACACGGGTCAGATCTATGGAGCAGTTTGCCAAAAATGTATGTCAGCAAATCTCTGAAAGGGCAGATGAGTCCCTGAGAAAAGACTACATTGATAATATCATGACCTACAAGAAATACAAGGGGGAGAAACAAATGTACAAAAACTGGACCATTCCTGAGCTTGAAAAAGAAGTAGCCAGGATTCATGAAATGATCAAAAATAAGGTCAAGCAGACTCCCCCTGAAAAATTCAAACAGTTTGAAGCTGACAAAACCTTAGAGTTGAAGAGAATGAAAGAGGAGCTGATAGTTGCTGAATATGGGTCAAGGAATTCTGTGTCAAAGTGGGGAGAAGCGAGGGTCAGGGCCACCTATAAAAGGTTGGAGGAACTTAGGAAGAAAGATCCAACAGCTCCACAAAAACCTGACTACTCCAAAGCAGAGGTCTCAAAACAACCACCAAAGCTGCAAGCCAAAAGAACCATTGCTCCTACTGGTGCTGCCATCTACAAAAGAAGGAATCAAAACCAGTTGGGTGCTGAAACAGTTCAAGATCTAATTACTGGAAATGCCATTGTAAAAAAGGGCATTATGTTAATGATGAAAGAAGAATCTGAACTGGAACAATCTGCAAGTACTGCTCAGCCAGTCATGAATAGGCCTGCATCTCCAAATACCTCTTCAAATAAAAATCTCCCAAGAAACCCATCAGGCTCAAAAGTACTAAAGTGGAAAACTGATAAACAGACCCACGTATTGACTGTGTTCAGGTCTGATGGCGAAGTGAAGAAACTAATAAGGGAACAAGCTCTTGGCCTGAGTCTTGAAGATTTGCAGGATCTCCTTGATCTTCTACTTAGCAGGGATGATGATGATACAGATGCCTTAACCTTTGAATTGCAACTCAAAGGGCAAATAAGGGAACTGCTGATGAGGCAATAAAGATCGACAATAATGAAGAGTTTTGGCATTATCTGTTCCAGGGGGAGATTGTTGGGATTGAACCCTACCAAAGGAACAGCTAATGAAAGCCAAAACTGGATCAGAGCAGTTGATCCAGAATAAGCAGATGTTTGGTTGCAAGTCTCTTCCCTTGGAAGTGGTTTCAACATCTGCTGACCTCCTATCTGCTGATTATACAAACTACTGACCTACAACTGCTGATCAAGTCAAAGTCTGATTGAAGAACTAAAGCTCTGCTGCTTAATCTACTGCCATGGTTCAAGCACTGTTGATCATGACAAGTACTGCTGGGTTCACAGCAGTGGAAGGATGCAGCAGCAGTTTATGTTTGTTTTATGTATTGAAATGTAATATCAGTAGTTAGCATAGCAGTGTTTGTATAGATCAGAGGTTAGAGTTTGTTAGGAGGTTAGATGTCACTTTCATGGTGACGTCAGCTTAGATGCTCAGTGGTTTGCAAGTGCCTATAAATAGAACAGTACTCTGTACTGTTCTGTTTAGCTCATTCATCATCTTCTTCCTGCACGAACAAACACTGAGTTTGGGCTGAGGGGGAGTTTGCGAATCATACATGCATTGTAATCAAAGTTTGAAATAAATTTAATCATTTGATTCTATGTTGAAAATGTATGATTGAAAGCATTTCTTCTATTTGATTGTGAAAAGTTTGTTCCATTTAATTTCCGCTGCACAACTCACTCATAATTCCATCTTAATTCAAACACAAATCACAATCAATCCAAACTCAGATCCTAACATGATTTCTATGTTCACATCAATATCGTTTGAGAGGAAGTTTGGATATATGGATTCATTCTCCCATAGTTTTACTGATGTTTGTAAGGACGTGTTGGTAAGTTTTGGTATTTTAATACCCAAGGAGTTAGTCAACGTCAGTATTGGAGTTGGTAAACTTAAAGAGATATTTAAGAACTATGTGAATCAGTGGGACTCTTTTGATGTGCTACTTCAACGTGATCCTCTTCGGAATTGTTACTTTATAACCGATGGATGGGAAAAGGTTGTACACTACATGGGTATGCAAACAGGAATTGTACTTGTTTTAAGATACATAGCGGATTACATCTTTCTGCTTACTGCCTTTGATTTGAATGGATGTGAGATTGTTGTACCCAAATCCAATGACAGTCTGATAGACGATACTTCCTCACCCAATTTAGAAGTTGCTCCAATTACCGAGGATCTGCATCACCAGTCGGATGATGAAGAATCCAATGACACAGATTCTGATAGTGATTATGTTGTATCGAATGAACCATCCGATGATATCGACGACGCAGATTTTGATGCCGCTGTCTCAGATTATGAAGCTGATCCTGATGTATACCTCTTACAAATTGTATGGTACTGCAGCAAACATTTTGTAAGTTTATTTAGTTAATATATTATTCCTCATTCTTTGGATGTTAAATGTTTGTTACAATTAAGCTGTTTTTTTTTTGTTACTTTACTTAAATAAATTATGTATTTCTAATTAATTATTGATATTTTATATTTATTTTTAAGCGTCTGAATGTGAAAGAAGTGTCTTTATCAAGGATTCATATAACAAAAAAGATGACAGTTGAAAATCTGAATGGAGGTGACACTGTAATTGACTTTCGACGGGAGAAGCATGGCAAGGGATTTAGATACGCGGCTTATAATTCACCAAGAAGTTCACGAAGCCCAATGGTATCTACAGAAATATGAGATGCAAATTTGTCTACTCTGAAGAAAAAGCCAAGCTGATCTTAAAGAAAGTCTACAGATAGTTGTGGTTGTTGGTATTATCTCATTTGAGATAAATTATGGGATGGTGATGTATCAAACTTGTATATTTTGAAAACTTACGACTTACGACTATTTAAATTATAATCATGTATGCTTATCTTGTTATTTATATGAACTTAAACCTTTGTTGTACATTCTCCATATATTTTAATTGGCTCTTCATGGTACATTACAACTTCAATTATACCCTGTAAATTTATGCGCAGTCATGGATACTTAAAAGGCTTCAACAAATTCATGGACAGTCATCGACACTTAAAACGCTTTTCTTAAAAGGCTTCAACAAATTTATGGGCAGTCATCGACACATAAAAGGCTTCAACAAATTTTTGGGTGATCATTGTCATAACTTCACTTGAATTAACCTCTGACTACAAACAAATTTATGCACTCAACCTCTATTTAGATAAAGCTCTGTCAAACAGAAAATCTATTCAAGCAAAGTCTGTTATTCCAAACAACCTCTGCTGATAAACACAAAGACTGTTATAGCAAATAACCTCTGCTGATAAACACAACCTCTGCTGCTGAATATGAATACAAAAGCATCATAAAGCTAACATCTGCTGTTACTTAACAGATGATACAATCTTTAAAAATTTTGACATCTGCTGTTGAAACAAAGGTCTGCCAAACATAACATATGCTGATCATTCCACAGTATAGATTGCTAACATCTGCTGTGCCTTAACAGATGATGCAGTTCAACAGAGGATTTCAAACATCTGTTTACACACGCATCATGATGAACATCTGCTGATAAACACCCAGATCTGCTTCAAGCAAAGGTCTGCCAAAGAGAACCTCTGCTATGGACTAACAGATGATGCAGTTCAATAGAGAATGTTTAACAGCAGTGCTTTAACAGACCATGATCAACAGATGATAATATAATAACAATAATATTCAAATGGTAGCAATTACTTAACATAACATTAATCAAATCAACATACCATTAATCGAATCAACATGGGGAGATTGTATATACATAAACTCTAGGCTTTGTCTCGAGATCTTTGTATATAACTAAACACTGATACACTAAACACTGTTACATAAATACTGATGTTGAATCCGCTGTAGATGCTGAACTACTGCTGTTACTGAGTAGTGGTTTTCCTTCGGTTGATCAGGCCTTAGGTACATAAGTGCCTGTCTTTAACAGGGCTTTATCTTCAACAGTGGATAGGTCTCATCAGTCTTTACGTCCATCAGTCTTTATAAGCAGCAGTGGTTAGTTATAACAGTCCTAAGTGTGATCAGCTGTTATAACCACTCCATAACCATTTGAGAGGAAGCAAGTGTCCGTCTATTCAATTGAGAGGAATCATTGCATTACATCCCTGTTGAAAACAGAATCAATAAATTTAGGGAAAATGGGTTTGAAAGATGATAACCCAACAGTGGAGGATCTCATTCGACAGCTCCGATAAATTCAATGGTATTCTGAAATAATGCTTCCTTGATTTTTGAAGACCGACAAATGTCCACAGTGATGCTTCTTTGGACATTTGCCGGTCTTCAAAAATCTAGGAAGCATTATTTCAGAATACCCTTGAATTTATCGAAGCTGTAGAATGAGATACTCAATTGTTGGGTTATCATCTGTCAACCCCATTTTCTCTAAATTTATCAATTCTGTTTTTCAGACCTCCCAAAGCCACCTATCCGCCTCCAAAGAGATCAAGAGAGCTTGAAGCATAACCTGGACTTGTTGTCATTCCACCAATATACCAACTGAAAATCAATCTACTCGTAATCACATGGTACAACAATGCAAGCATCTGAATAAACAACAACAAATCAAAGAAAAAATCAAAAGCTACAAACATATCAAACAAATTTCATAGAATCATGATTTATTTTAACCACATATACATCTATTTTTAAACACAAACAGACATTACCTCTTCATCAATAAAGTTGAGATACATTTTATAACCTTAATTACATTTCGGAGTTCGGCCAACGAACTCAAGACTTCCACACCAAATAACAAATCAAGTAAGATCTACCTGAAGAACATTTAGCATACAAACCTTCAGTTTGTGATAAAAAGAAAAAAATTAAAAAATATCTATTTTTAAACTACCATTGGTCTGCATAATATTCAAATCGATGTTAAACATGATGAACAAATAGACATCACCAGCTTTTCTTATATCATTGGGATTTGTCCTTTTACAAACATATCAAAATCAATCTACTCGTAATCACATGGTACACCAATGCAAGCATCTGAATAAACAATAACAAATCAAAGACAAAATCAAAAGCTACAAACATATCAAACAAATTTCATAGAATCATGAAAGAAATTAGGTCACGGATTGTTACCAGATTTAGTTAGAGAAGAATCGATGGAAGCATTGGAGAAGATGACGATTTGAAGAAACTTCAATCTGTAAAACATGTAACAAAGCTCAAGAAATAACGAAGAAGAAGAAGAAGAAGTGATTACAAAGTGTATTAACGATTATAAAAAAGAAAAAATCAAAAAAATATCTATTTTTAAACTACCGTTGGTCTGCATAACATTCAAATCGATGTTAAATGCAACGCCTCTGTCGTCTTCATCCTCTTCTCTCTATCTACAATTTTAGAGATAGAGAGTTGAGAGAGAGTAGACAGAGAGATTCAAATGGGTTTTTGAAATTATGATGGGATTTGGATTTGAGTTTGAATTTATATTTGAGAGAGAGAAGAACTGAAGCTCTGGTGACATTAAATGCAACTTACATATCCCTATAAGTTTTAAATTTCAAATTACCCTCCCATTTTAACGAAACATCAGTGGTTTTAATTTTGAATGAACATCAGTGGTTTGATAATTGAATGTGGGCCAGACCTTTGAAATTTGAAAGTGGGCAATGGTTTCATGGCAGATCTTTGAATTATGATGTCACTATGCTCCCTCTATGGTTGCCACCTCATCGTTGATGTCATAAGAAAAGCATTGTTGGATAGCCTCTCCTGCTGACACATCAGCTTTTCTTATGTCATTGGGATTTCTCCTTTTATAGAAAGTATAGATGGAAAGATTAAATTGATTTAGTACACAATCAATGTTACATAACTCATAATACGTGTGAAATTCACTATTTAATGATAATCATGGAAAAAAACTAAAGAGTGTATTTTATGTTATATATACATAGAGAGGGAGTAAATAACAAAAATAGACCTTTATGTTGACACCAAATTGCAAACTATATCCTTGCATCTTACATCCTTTGACCTTAATTCAGTTAGTTTTCATGATTAGATCTAACCAAAGGGATCCCACATGAGGGTATTTTGGTAATTTTACCCTAAATACTAAAAAGTTAAAAATATAAAAAAGAATAAATTAGATTCTCTTTCTCTCTCAACTCTCTCTCTCTCTCTCTCTCTATGAAATAAGCGAATTAGGTTTATAGAACCAGAAACCATTGAAGAAGAAGAAGAAGAATTAGGTTTTACTTTCTTCGCCGGAAGATAACTCATAGCTTGTAGATCGGAATCGTTAACAAACGAATCGTCAATGATAACAAGTTCAGGTGAAGGATTAAGCTCACAGATCACATATTCAAGCCACGAGTTCAAATCAGAAGGATTATAATGCACGGAATCAGAAGCAACATCAACCATATCAGCTAATCTTCTGAGCAACATCAACCATATTAGCTAATTTCACTTTGTAACCTAGCATCGCTAACAGCTCATCAACGCTGGTATCTTCTTTGATGTTCCACATGTTTTTCTTGTCCTTTTCGGAGACGTTAGTAGCGGTAGTGAAACCGGCTGAAATTGGAAGTTTGTGGAATTTAGTGGAGCTTGTGTGGCCAGCAATTTGATATCTGGAGTAGTTCCAACTGAAATTGAAAAATGTAGCTTGTTAAATGTACTTGATCTTGAACGAAATAGGTTTTCAGGTCTAGTTCTTGATATTTTTGCAAGGTTGCAAGGTTGAAGTTCCTCTCACTTGGAAGAAATCGGTTCGATGTGAGTATAATGGTAGGGATGAGCGAAAAGCAGAGCAACCTATTTGAGTTGGAGATTTTGAAATTGGAGTTATGGCTGTTATGGTTTGGGGTTGTTTTGCTGTTGATTTGGGGTTGTGAGTGTTAATTTTGGGTTTGATGATGGATTTTTAGAGAGAGAGAGAGAGAGAGAGAGAATCTGATTAATTCTTTTTTTATTTTTATTTTGAGTTAATGTCATTTTAGTCCCTGTGGTTTGGGTAATTTTGCCAGTTAGTTCAAAGGTTTCATTTTTCACATGTAGGTCTAAAAAGGTTTCATCGTTGCCATTTTAGTCCACTGGGTTAACTTCATCCATTTTTTTTGTTAACGAGAAGGGCAATTCGGTCATTTCATATGTAATTCTGTTAACAAGAAGGGCAATTCCACCATATAAAATGACCGAATTGCCCTTCTTGTTAATAGAAAAAATGAATGAAGTTAACCCAATGGACTAAAATGGCAACGGTGAAACCTTTTTGGACCCACAGGTGAAAAATGAAACCTTTGGACTAAACTGGCAAAATGGCACAAACCACAAGGACTAAAATGGCATTTTACTCTTTTATTTTTTAGTATTTAGGGTGAAATGATCAAAATACCCTTATGTGGGGTCCACTTGGTCAGATTTAAACATGAAAACTAACTGAGTTATGGCTAAAGGACATAACACGCAAGGGTTTGTAAACATCGAGTACGTTTCTTGCATATTTTGAAGATAAAGAACATAGTTTGCAATTTGATGTAAACATAAAGGAGGTTTTTGTAATTTACTCATATATATATATAAGGGGCTGCTAGAATGAAAACCACCCCGAGTTGTAAGAACCGCGAGAACCACACCATCCGGGTCGCCGTTTACCACGATTTTTTTTTACAACTAGATGTGTAAATTATAAACACATCCGTAAAAAAAAATTTTAAACGCCCCCCCCCCCCCCCCGAGGGGGTAGTTTTTTACACCACAAGTTTGGTGTTTTTATTTTTTTTTTCTTTTTTCTTTTTTTTTTACCAAACTTGTGGTGTAAAAAACTACCCCCTCGGGGGGGCGTTTAAATTTTTTTTTTTACGGATGTGTTTATAATTTACACATCTAGTTGTAAAAAAAATCATGGTAAACGGCGACCCGGATGGTGTGGTTCTCGCGGTTCTTACAACTCGGGGTGGTTTTCATTCTAGCAGCTCCATATATATATATATATATATATATATATATATATATATATATATATATATAATTAACTAATAAAAAATAAATGAGTTAATCTGGAGATCGAAAACTATTCACCAGCCAAGCTCGAGCTCTTGTAAGTTAAACAAGCTAAGCTTGACCCGTTTACACCCTAGTGTATCATTGACATAACGTCTCTAATAGTTGTATAGATCTTATAATCCATAAATTTTGAGTCTAGAAAAGAGTTGGATCCTTGTTTATACTGTGATAAATCCTCATCCTTTTTATGTATTACTTTTGAGTTTAAATTAAACTAGTAAATAGATTCGCGTGCGTTGCGGCGCCGTAAATTGCATATATCGAATGGATTTGCGCAAGTGCTATGTAACGCGACCGATGTGCAACGACCAAAAGGGGCTTATTATAGCTTTATACAAATAGAAAACACACGAAACGCAGAGTAACTCGAATTTATACCATTGAATGAAAATATATTATATTTAACGACACTCGGTATGGTATGTAAACGACGTATTACATATATAAAAATCCGCACGTAAATTTATACCGACACCTACATACAAATCCATACCTAAAATTTTTTTCAAGTAAAAGAACGAAAAAAGGGTAAAGTAGAAACTTTTGAAATTCAAGGAGATTAGCGACAAATTAGTTATTCAAAAAAATTAGCGAACGAAAATCATTAAAGAAAATAACATGTTAAAAATGCATATTATATATCGTACGTGGGTAAAGCTAGAATATTAGAAACATACGGGATTAAACATTGACGTTTGTAAAGCCAAGGGACTAAAATTGCAATGTGATGAAACTTTGGAAAAAACATAAAACTAAGAGAAAAAGAGTTAGAAATGTAAGCTTTGAAAGTATAGGGGGTGCCAGTAAAATGAAATAGGGGCTAAAAATACCATTTTCAAAGTTGGGGGTTGGATTTATTATAATGTATAGAATAAGGGCTAAAATATTATTTCTTAATTTTGAGGTGGCCTTCTATTTTATTTAAAAGTGGAAGGGGTAGCCTTGAATTGTAATCACTGGCGAAGCCAACCCCCCCCCCCCCCCCCAATTTTTTCGAAACCGGAGGGGCGGCAACGTATATACCTATACGAAAGTACTATTCATAACACTACGCATCAAAAATTTGGGGGGGGGGGGCGGACATACACTAAGCTGCGCCCCTGATTGTAATGAAAAGGGTGAGGGTCGGTGGTGTAAAAGCCACCGACTTTGTGTTTTAAGATTGTATAGAATTTGAATAGTGTTTAAAGTTTTAAGAGCCTTTATTCTCTTTACGGTTTAATTCTTTTTAATAATTTATCTTTAAATTAAAGGGAAGCAATAGTTGTTGATTGTAGATTTTGTGTGTTGCATTATGATTCATATTTTGTTTAAAGTTCTTATCCCCATGTCTTTTTATTAGAACTTTTCAGGTTGTGTCGAAGGCGAAACACCCGGATTCTAAAATGACTTGACATGTTGATCAGTTCTGTTTTAAGCATAATGGAAAACATGAAAACATACCTGTGATTGCAGACATGCCAGCAGAGAATCCAGTTAGTGATGTAGCCATCGAAGTCGACATACTTGTCAATGTGATCTGGTTCCTCCTTAGGGTGCAATCTAATGATGGCGATGAGAGAACCGATAAAGGGTAATCGGCTATGGAGAGGGAGAAGTTTCGAGTGATGTTATGAGCTTAGCACAAGATGATTAATTGTCTAACCTTGTAACCTCTACATAAGTCTTCTTATATTTGCACCCAAGAGGAAACCCAATTAGTTAATAAGGGTAATATGGTCCATCAATAATTACCAACTAATTATTTAATAGGTTGTTATATATTTTGATCTAGATTATGTAAATGATTATAATGGCTACTAGATTAAATATTACACCATAATATATTTAATCCTACATGATAATCTATATATGCACTATTAATCGGTCCCGGCCTTTTCAACTTAAGGTAGTGTTCGTTTCACATAATAGAATGAAATCTTGATGGAATTGGAATATTGATTTCACCCTTTATTTTGTTGGTTTCAACAAGAAAATGAATTGGAGTTGAACAATAACATAAGAAATGGAATCTACATCTCAATTCCATCTAAATTTCATTCCATTTTACAAAACAAACACACCTAAATTACAAATCAAATTTCAATTTCTACGCGAATTCTCATTCCAATTCCATTACAATCCATGAAACGAACACTACCTGTCATTTGGGAATAATGAATATACATACAGAAACATTAAGTCAGATAAGATGGGTGTGTGATTTGCCTTTTTTTTTAAATTTAGTTATATACTTGTCATTAAATTCCAAAAGTTATACTGAATTAACCGCCCAACAAGTCTAATTACACCCAGCATGTACAAAAGATGCATTCTACCCATTATCTCGAAACCTACATATTAGCAATTGTTAAGTAGGTGAGCATACAACAAGCAAAGCCAATACAATCCAACACCCAAACTACAAACATAGAAAAGCACATAGGCTTCTTTATACACCAATCCGCAAAACTTTCTCCGGCGTATGACAGTTATTGGTGGCATTTTTGCTTGTAAGCTAGCATATAACACATTGACGTATTATACACTACTAATAGGTCCTTTTCACCATGTTTTTAACGCTGCCTTGCAACCATTCATCCACACGTATATGTAAATGATGTATGGATCATACAAGCTTTATATATATCGCACATTCAAGTTATGTATATATAACTTCTACGAGAGTTACCTATATATAGCTAGTCTTGTTCTTCAAATCAAAAGCTTTCTTCATCAATAAACACATGCTTCTTAGCCCTTTGATAATTGAGAAAGCAAGATGAACAAGGAGAATGTTTAGCAAGATGTATCCATCCAAATGTTCCATTTTTAAGTAATATTTCATCATACAAGGTACATGATAATATCCAATAACCCTATATTGGGTTATTGGATTTTATCATCCCCAACTATTGGCTATTGGCCCCTGTCACCCCCAACTATCACTTTGACGCCCGTCACCCCCAACTTAACACTTAGGGGCTGTTTGGTAGCCTCTGAATGGCCATTAAGAGGCTACCTCTTAATGGAACCATTAAGAATTTTACCAATAAGAAGGTAAAAGAATGTGACGTGAGATGATTTACCATTCAGAGGTTACCACTTAACCATTCAGACTTGAGGTTACCTCTTATTCATTCAGAGGTTTTAAACCATTAAGAGGTAGCATCTGAATGGTCATTAAGAGGCTACCAATCAGCCCCTTAGTGTTTTCTGTCACCACATCGTTAACTGATCACTAAGTTTTGATCATGTTACTATACTTTTGGGGGTGTCATATAGATCATAGGAAGGTTTTAGGGATCTTAGGACACCCCAAAAGTATAGTAACAGGATCAAAAGCTAATGATCAGTTAACGACATGGTAACAAAACACACTAAGTGTTATGTTGGAGGTGGCGGACGCCAAAGTGATAGTTGGGGGTGACAGCGGCCAATAGCCAATAGTTAGGGGTGATAATATCCAATAACCCTATATATGTAATAAAAGTTGCGTATATGTAGCTCCTACGAGTTACATACATATATGTAATACAAATTACGTAGATACAGCTCCTACGGGTATTTATATATGTAGTCTAGTTGTGTTCTTCAGTTCAACAGCTTTCTTCCGCATTGTGACAACTGTGTTCTGTAATCAACGTACAATGTAAAACAATGGTGATTATCAATAAAACAATGTGTTTTGGTGTTAATATATGTGTATTTGTGTTTGACAATTTTACAATATTGATTCGATTCCGATTTCAAGCTTTAAATCACTTTCTGGAAGGTTATACGCAAACCGGTGCGTAAACGCAATCAGTTTAACGCGACGTACACTCCGGAACTGTGACATAAGCTAAACATACCCTAAATATCCTTTACATAACTTAGAAATAAGTTTCGAAGGATTCGGTATGGCGAAAACATGTTTATTTGAGCTAAAAGAACTAATTACGACAAAACTGCGAAACGAACGTTGGTGACCGCCCGGATAATATTTAAATCCCAAAAATATTCTGTTATGATTAAAATTTATTTTTAATCAGGTCCGTGTTGAAAATAAATTAAAAAGATTAAAAACGTTATTTTTCAAGTTTAAGCGCGTATTGCGTGTTTCTGCGCAACACAGTGCTTCTACTGCAAAACGCAGACAACGCAGCCAGTCTTCGCAACTGAAATTTATTTCAGTAGTATTTTGGCAAGTTTATTTTTATAGAATAATAAAAAATAATTTAGAACGCCCTAAACCGGGATTTAAACGCTAGATAAAATACCCGGTACCCAGTTAAATACCTATCTTATTCTACATTACCAAACGAATTTACACTTTACCCCCCCCCCCCCATATGGAATTCACGGTTACAATAAAGGGGGACCCCACCAAGATCACACAATATTTCCAAGATCTTGCCTAAATCCTATTAGATTTCTCTTGGATTTGTTTTAGATATTACTTGATACACTTAGATTTTATGAGATCTTGGTCTATATATCTTCTCCATATCTTCACTCTACACTCAATCTCCTCCCTCTTCCTCTCTCCAAAACCGTAACCCCTCACCATCACTCCCATCTTCACCTTGCAACTTTGTTCTTGAAGATTCAACACCATTTCTAGCCATATTCAAGTTAGTATGAAGATCTAAAGGGGTTTCCAAGGTGTATTCAAGTGATTACAAGCTTCCTATCATCAAAATCTCATCCTACAACCTACTTGAATCTTGAAGGTATAACATTTGTTTTTAAACCATACTTTAGATTCTTGGTTGTTCTTGATGATTGAAGTTTCTCTTGAATCTTGGAATTTTTCACTAAACTTGAAAACTAAAATGAAATGGGTCATAATACAAAAAAAAAAATGGTGATGTTATGTATGTATGTATAACCGTGTATATATATATATATATATATATATATATATATATATATATATATATATATATATATATATATATATATATATATATATATACATGTGTGTATGAGTTTTGAGCTTTATTTTGATAAAGTACTTGTCTATGTTGTTACATGTTCTTGAAAGAGAGTTAAAATGCAAGAGTTGGATGATTTGCGTGTGTTATTTTAAATATAAATTACTTCAGCAAATAAACCTGAAAATAACACATATTTGATGCATTTAGATCAACATAAAATGATGATGTTATGTTAGTATGCTTTAGGCACTTGTACATGAAGATACATGTTGATTTAAAGCTCAAGAAATGGTAAAAAGGGGTTGTATGGCAAAAATGTTTTAGATCAGGTTATAAACACTAAAAATGACATTATTTGGTGTATTATAATGGCATGAAACTTTGACATAAGGTTGGTAGCTTTACATGTTGTACATATAGCTTAAAAAGTGGTAAATTATGTGAAATTTACATGATTTATGTGCGTTGCTTAAGACCTGCACTATCATGAGTATAACCATTATTTTATTCAGTAAATAACATGGGTTATGTTAAAATTTCAAGTCGTTTCGATTTGGGATGGTTCGGGTAATGTTTGATGCAAAACTATGCGGTAAAACGGTTAAAAATCGCCTTTTCGGAGGACTTTTACAAAACTGTTTTAGATCAGTAACCAAACTGATATTTTTGGTATAAAAATAAGTATTTTAACTTATATTAAGTTTACTTAGTGTTCGGTTAGCCATACGTGACTTCCGAAGCCCAAAAATGTCACCGAATCGCTAAAATAAGTGTTTTTCGACATAACTATAATGGGTTGTTCATGGGTAAATTTTATGTGTTACAATGTGCTATGTGTTTTATATTATGATGACATGATAATACTTGACAAGATTATGTGCTTTGCGCTTGAGTACATATATACAAATACACCAAAGTAATAAAAAATAATAACTTTTCGAGAAAACTCAAAGTTATGTGAAAATTCTAAGTATCAGAGAAACTTCGGTATTTTTGTGAATTTTGTTTATTAAATCATTCCTATTTAATTTAGGACGAATAAATAATTTGAGGGATTGTGTTAACGCATAAAAACGCACCCAAAGGTGAGTACATAGTTCCCCTATTTTACTGTTTTCAATTGTTTTGGGGTGATTCATATGTATCAAAACGATTTCGATGTTTTAACGATGATTTCAAAACGAGTAAGATGGTTTATACTAAACTAATAACGATTTCAATAATGTGAACGAGCTTGTTGGTTATAATTACATAACGAATGACATTCACTAATTTTGGCCGAACCGACATTATTAGGTTATGGTACCATAGGATCTGATAAATCCCGTTATCAGACCGCACCCATGGTTTTGTGTGGGTTAGGTGGGTAACGACTGAATCTGATGATTGTTAACTTACCCTTTGGAGGTTTGTTAATGCAAGAACGAGTTGAACGATGGACGAGTCACAAAGGTTTGAATGTTATTAGCGAGACGACCAAAAGTAGTCTTCACAATTAAAAACGAGAACGATTTGTATGAGAACGATTTTGAACGAATGAACGATTTAAACAAATGAACGATGATCTATAACGAGAACGAGTTAAACGATGTCACACAATGATGTTTACGAAACTATATAAACCATACGAGTTTTATTACGAGAACGAATTACGATTTGGTTAACGAAGACAAATGTTTTGGGTTAAGATTCATGGCATCGAGGTTTGTAAATTATAACCAATCTGTTTTGATTTGGTTATTCATTTTATGATACAAACAAGGTTTTTTAATGTCGATTAACGAAGTTGTACGAGTTATTTCGACATGCAAACGAGCCATGAATCTGACACTCTCACAAAACCTATGTACTCGCCAGCATTTCCTTGCTGACTTTGTTTTTACATATGTTTCAGATGATGTTGCTTAATGTTGATTGCGAATAGGATGCATGCTCACTTAGGACTAGACGAGGCCTTAGTGATTTAATAACGATAATAGTCTATGTTTGCTTTGCTTGTTTAACTTCAAGACAATGTTTAATATCAAATAAAACGAAACTCTTTTATCCATGGTTTGAAACAATAATTCTGTTACAACACTCCCCGACGTTTCCGCCACGATTTGTTGTTTTACGTGGTCGGGGTGTGACAGAAGAGTTGGTATTAGAGCCGATGGTTATAGGGAACCAGGTTATTAGTAAAATTTTGACCTAGACTATAACTTTCTAGGACCCCAATGCGGGTTGATTTGCGTTTAGATTTTTTTAAAACAAAATACGAATCTGCTTCGAAAATTAATTATCCATTCTAGGATGATTGATTACTAGGTTTTGAACCCTCCCAGTTTTACTCATTTTGGCTTAGTGCCTTCTGAGTTTTCAAATCTCGTCAAAGTTTGGGTCTAAATAATGTGAACACGTGCAAACTGGAAGAGTGAATGCCTGTACCCTGAGTTGTCTGTCTAAGGCTACAGTGTTCGTACAAATCCACATAATCGGACCAGTCACTCTTACCTGGAAACTCTTGGGGTGAGTGTTCACTTATAGGTGAGCATGTCTTCGCGATACATTATTTTGATTCATTACTTTGATTAGTCACTGCGTGTCGTTTGTTTGTTCGAGGTAACGAACAAGTGATCGCCTTCCTTATGTTTCATCGATATATTTTCAAAACCTCTCTTGTTTTTCCTAATTGTCGACCTCACTCATTTCTCATATTTTCTTGTTAGACGATGCCTCCTCGACGTGATGCACAACCTTTTACCGCTGAAGAAATCGCAGCCCTTGTCTCTCAGCAAATGGTTGCTGTGCTTCCAGGCGTTGTGACCCAAATCCACGAGCCATACAACAACAATAATAACAACGCACCGTATAATTTCAAGAGTTTCAATTCTGCGAAGCCGCTAAAGTTTTCTGGGTCACAAGGGGCGACTGCACTCCTTCAATGGTTCGAAAGTATCGAGAGCACATTCAGACATGTGCAATGTCCGAATGGGCGGAAAGTTGAATTTGCATCAAGTGTGTTTGAGAAGCGAGCTCTTACTTGGTGGAACGGAGTTATGTGCGATAGGGGTGCCGAAGTGGCATTAGCACAGACATGAGAAGAGCTTCAGGCTCTCATGATGAAGGAGTTTTGTCCCCGTCACAAAATTCGAGCTTTGGAACGAGAGTTTGACGACTTAAAACAAGATGGGGGTGAACACCGTGCGTATACGGATCGTTTTGAGGAACTCAGTCTTTTGTGTCCTACTATGGTTACCCCGTTGGATAAAGCGATAGAGAGGTATATCGATGGTTTACCCGATTCCATTCAGGATATTGTGACCGGTGTTAATCCTACTACTGTTCGCCAAGCGATCGAGTTATCTGCTACCCTGACTGAGTCGCAAATCAGGAAGGGTAAACTTACCTGCAAGGGTGATAAGAAGAAGTCGACCGAATCTGTCAAGGAAAAGGGTAAGGGTAAGGGTAAGAAGGGTGAGTCGTCGAAGAAGTCGAGAAAGCGAAAGGGTGCTCAGAACTTTGCAGTTACTGCTCAGAACCCTTAGAACCCACCAGCTCAGCCGCCTGCGAAGAAACCGTATGCTGGTACCGCACCTCATTGTGCTCGCTGCAACGGTCATCATGTTGCACAACAAGCTTGTAAGCAATGCACAACATGTGGTAAGCTTGGGCATCTGGCCAACGTCTGTCGTTTGGGTCAGAATCAGATTGTTCAGAATCAAGCTCCAGTTCAGGGGAATGCTGCTAGATTCCCACCGGGTACATGTTTCAATTGTGGAGAGCTTGGTCACTACCGCAACAACTGTCCGAGGTTGGCAAATGCAAATCCGAACGTGAATGTCAATGTCAATGCGAATGCGAATCCCGCTCGTGGGCGAGCATTCAATCTGAATGCAAACGAGGCTCGAGCTGACAACCTCGTCGTCAATGGTACGTTTCTTGTTAACAATCAACCTGCATCTATTCTTTTTTATCTGGTGCCGATAGAAGTTTTGTTTCATTGTCTTTTGAACATTTGCTTGCGATACCTAGAACTAAACTGAGGAAACCCTTATCTGTCGAAGTTGCTACTGGTAAACCTCTTGTTCTCGATTCTGTTATTCGTGATTGTCAGTTAAACCTTGGTAACCATCTTTTTCCCATTGACCTCACGCCGATGCAACTTGGGAGTTTCGATATTATCGTGGGGATGGATTGGTTAACCAAACATCATGCCGAGGTGGTTTGATTTGATAAGATTGTTCGTATTCCTCTTCCAGCTGGCGATGTTCTGGAAGTTTGTGGTGAGAAACCATCTGGAGGTTTGAAGCTTATTTCGTGTACAAAGGCCCAAAATTATTTGCGAAAAGGATACGTTGCTTTCCTGGCACATGTCACCGACGAGAAAGGCAAGAGCAAGAGTATTCAGGATATTCCGATTGTTCGGGATTATCCAGAGGTGTTTCCCGATGAACTGCCTGGTTTGCCTCCAGTTCGTCAAGTCGAGTTTCATATTGATCTTGTACCCAATGCCAACCTGATTGCGAAAGCACCTTATCGTCTTGCACCGTCGGAGATGCAAGAGTTATCGAAACAGCTTCAAGAGTTTTCTGACAAAGGATTCATCCGTCCGAGCTTTTCACCTTGGGGAGCTCCTGTACTCTTTGTGAAAAAGAAAGATGGATCTTTTCGAATGTGTATCGATTATCGTGAGCTTAATAAGTTTACCATCAAGAATCGATATCCTCTACCTAGAATTGATGATCTCTTCGACCGGCTACAAGGTGCTTCATGCTTTTCCAAGATCGATCTGCAATCTGGGTATCATCAACTTCGTGTTTTCGAAGAAGATATTCCTAAAACTGCTTTCCGCACAAGATATGGGCATTATGAGTTTACTGTCATGCCTTTTGGTTTGACAAATGCCCCAGCTATCTTCATGGACTTAATGAACAGGGTTTGTAAACCTTATTTAGATAAGTTCATCATTGTGTTCGTCGACGATATTCTCATTTATTCAAAGTCTCAAGTAGAGCACGAGCAACACCTTCGTTTGACATTAGAACTTCTGAAGAAGGAACAGCTTTTTGCTAAATTCTCCAAGTGTGAATTTTGGCTTAGAGATGTTCAGTTTTTGGGTCATATAGTCAACGAGCAGGGTATTCATGTAGATCCATCCAAAATGGCAGCTATTAAGGATTGGAATACACCGACGAAACCTATAGAGATTCGATCATTTCTTGGTCTTGCTGGTTATTATCGTCGATTCATTTCTAATTTCTCGAAGATCGTGGTTCCACTCACTGCTTTGACTCAGAAAAATAAGCCTTTTGAGTGGGGACCCAAGCAAGAAGAAGCATTCCAAACGCCGAAAAGGAAGCTCTGTGATGCTCCTATTTTATCTCTACCTGAGGAAAACGATGATTTTGTGGTCTATTGTGACGCGTCGAATCTAGGACTTGGTTGCGTTCTTATGCAACGAGGTAAAGTCATAGCTTATGCGTCCAGACAACTAAAAGTTCACGAGAAGAACTATACGACTCATGATCTTGAGTTAGGAGCTGTGATTTTTGCACTTAAAATCTGGAGACACTACCTCTATGGAACGAAGTGTGTGGTTTTCACAGACCACAAAAGTCTCCAGCATATTCTCAATCAGAAGGAGCTAAACATGAGGCAACGACGTTGGGTTGAACTCTTAAACGATTATGATTGCGAGATCCGCTACCATCCTGGCAAGGCGAATGTCGTAGCAGATGCGCTTAGTCGAAAGGAACAAGTCAAGCTTCATTCTGTTCGAACTCTATCTGATATTCAATCTCGTGTCCTGCAAGCTCAACGATCTTGTGTGATCAAAGGCTTATTGAAAAATAAGCTACCGCTTCAACTTGAGCTTAAACTCGAAAGGAAAGACGATGGGTTGCTATATTTCCAGGATCGTTTGTGGATTCCGAATCAGGACAACTTCGCACCTTGGTAATGGACGAATCTCACAAGTCATATTCGATCCATCCTGGTGCTGATAAAATGTACAAGGATCTTCGTACTCAGTATTGGTGGCCTGGTATGAAGAAGTATGTTGCCTTGTATGTATCAAAATGCCTAACTTGTCTCAAAGTCAAAGCTGAACATCAACGACCTTCTGGTTTGCTTGTACAACCAGAGATACCGGTTTGGAAATGGGAAAACATTGCCATGGATCTCATTACTAAACCACCGCGTACTAGTAAAGGTCATGATGCCATTTTGGTAGTAGTTGATCGTTTGACAAAATCTGCTCACTTCTTACCAATCCGTGAGGATTTCTCTGCTGAAAAGCTTGCCAAGATCTATGTAGACGAGATTGTATCACGACATGGTGTTCCTTTGGATATCATTTCCGATCGCGATGCTCGATTTTCATCTCATTTTTGGAAGACCATGCAATCTGCTTTGGGAACCCAACTGAATCTAAGCACTACTTATCATCCCCAAACAGATGGACAATCTAAGAGAATGATTCAAACTTTGGAGGATATGCTTAGAGCATGCGTGATAGACTTTGGTGGTAATTGGGATTCTCATTTACCGTTGATCGAGTTCTCATACAATAATAGTTATCATGCTAGCATTAATATGGCACCATTCGAAGCTCTCTACGGTCGAAAATGTCGTTCACCTGTCTGTTGGAATGAGACTGGTGAAGCTCAGCTTACTAGACCTGAGCTCATTCTGGAAACAACAGGCAAAATCAAGAAAATTCGCGATAATCTTGTGACAGGCTGGAACCGTCAAAAGAGTTATGCGGATATGCGACGCAAGCCCTTAGAATTTCAAGTCGGAAACCGTGTCCTACTCAAGGTGTCACCTTGGAAAGGAGTGGTGAGATTTGGAAAGAAAGGAAAACTTGCACCACGATATGTTGGACCATTTAAGATTGTTGAAAGAATTGGAAAGGTTGCCTATCGACTAGAGCTACCTCCAGAGCTTGGAAATGTTCATCCGACTTTTCACGTGTCCAATTTGCGAAAGTGTTTAGCTGATGCTGATCTTCAGATTCCTCTCGACGAAATTCAAATTGATGAAACGATGCACTTTGTAGAGAAACCTGTGGAGATAGTGGAACGTACATACAAGCAGTTGAAGAACAAACGAATTCGATTGGTCAAAATTCGCTGGGAATCCAAACGTGGCCCCGAGTTTACTTGGGAACGTGAGGACCAGATGAAGACAAAATATCCGCATTTGTTTCCACAAGTTTCCTCTAAATAAAATTTCGGGACGAAATTTCCTAAAGTAGGGGAGACTGTGACAACTGTGTTCTGTAATCAACGTACAATGTAAAACAATGGTGATTATCAATAAAACAATGTGTTTTGGTGTTAATATATGTGTATTTGTGTTTGACAATTTTACAATATTGACTCGATTCCGATTTCAAGCTTTAAATCACTTTCTGGAAGGTTATACGCAAACCGGTGCGTAAACGCAATCAGTTTAACGCGACGTACACTCCGGAACTGTGACGTAAGCTAAACATACCCTAAATATCCTTTACATAACTTAGAAATAAGTTTCGAAGGATTCGGTATGGCGAAAACATGTTATTTGAGCTAAAAGAACTAATTACGACAAAATTGCGAAACGAATGTTGGTGACCGCCCGGATAATATTTAAATCACAAAAATATTCTGTTATGATTAAAATTTATTTTTAATCAGGTCCGTGTTGAAAAATAAATTAAAATGCTTAAAAACGTTATTTTTCAAGTTTAAGCGTGTATCGCGTGTTTCTGCGCAACACAGTGCTTCTACTGCAAAACGCAGACAACGCAGCCAGTCTTGGCAACTGAAATTTATTTCAGTAGTATTTTGGCAAGTTTATTTTTATAGAATAATAAAAATAATTTAGAACGCCCTAAACCGGGATTTAAACGCTAGATAAAATACCCGGTACCCAGTTAAATACCTATCTTATTCTACATTACCAAACAAATTTACACTTTACCCCCCCCCACCCATATGGAATTCACGGTTACAATAAAGGGGGACCCCACCAAGATCACACAATATTTCCAAGATCTTTCCTAAATCCTATTAGATTTCTCTTGGATTTGTTTTAGATATTACTTGATACACTTAGATTTTATGAGATCTTGGCCTATATATCTTCTCCATATCTTCACTCTACACTCAATCTCCTCCCTCTTCCTCTCTCCAAAACTGTAACCCCTCACCATCACTCCCATCTTCACCTTGCAACTTTGTTCTTGAAGATTCAACACCATTTCTAGCCATATTCAAGTTAGTATGAAGATCTAAAGGGGTTTCCAAGGTGTATTCAAGTGATTACAAGCTTCCTATCATCAAAATCTCATCCTACAACCTACTTGAATCTTGAAGGTATAACATTTGTTTTTAAACCATACTTTAGATTCTTGGTTGTTCTTGATGATTGAAGTTTCTCTTGAATCTTGGAATTTTTCACTAAACTTGAAAACTAAAATGAAATGGGTCATAATACAAAAAAATGGTGATGTTATGTATGTATGTATAACCATATATATATATATATATATATATATATATATATATATACACATGTGTGTATGAGTTTTGAGCTTTATTTTGATAAAGTACTTGTCTATGTTGTTACATGTTCTTGAAAGAGAGTTAAAATGCAAGAGTTGGATGATTTGCGTGTGTTATGTTAAATATAAATTACTTCAGCAAATAAACCTGAAAATAACACATATTTGATGCATTTAGATCAACATAAAATGATGATGTTATGTTACTATGCTTTAGGCACTTGTACATGAAGATACATGTTGATTTAAAGCTCAAGAAATGGTAAAAAGGGGTTGTATGGCAAAAATGTTTTAGATCAGGTTGTAAACACTAAAAATGACATTATTTGGTGTATTATAATGGCATGAAACTTTGACATAAGGTTGGTAGCTTTACATGTTGTACATATAGCTTAAAAAGTGGTAAAATATGTGAAATTTACATGATTTATGTGCGTTGCTTAAGACCTGCACTATCATGAGTATAACCATTATTTTATTCAGTTAATAACATGGGTTATGTTAAAATTTCAAGTCGTTTCGATTTGGGATGGTTCGGGTAATGTTTGATGCAAAACTATGCGGTAAAACGGTTAAAAATCGCCTTTTCGGAGGACTTTTACAAAACTGTTTTAGATCAGTAACCAAACTGATATTTTTGGTATAAAAATAAGTATTTTAACTTATATTAAGTTTACTTAGTGTTCGGTTAGCCATACGTGACTTCCGACGCCCAAAAATGTCACCGAATCGCTAAAATAAGTGTTTTTCGACATAACTATAATGGGTTGTTCATGGGTAAATTTTATGTGTTACAATGTGCTATGTGTTTTATATTATGATGACATGATAATACTTGACAAGATTATGTGTTTTGCGCTTGAGTACATATATACAAATACACCAAAATAATAAAAAATAATAACTTTTCGAGAAAACTCAAAGTTATGTGAAAATTCTAAGTATCGGAGAAACTTCGGTATTTTTGTGAATTTTGTTTATTAAATCATTCCTATTTAATTTAGGACGAATAAATAATTTGAGGGATTGTGTTAACGTATAAAAACGCACCCAAAGGTGAGTACATAGTTCCCATATTTTACTGTTTTCAATTGTTTTGGGGTGATTCATATGTATCAAAACGATTTCGATGTTTTAACGATGATTTCAAAATGAGTAAGATGGTTTATACTAAACTAATAACGATTTCAATAATGTGAACGAGCTTGTTGGTTATAATTACATAACGAATGACATTCACTAATTTTGGCCGAACCGACATTATTAGGTTATGGTACCATAGGATCTGACAAATCCCGTTATCAGACCGCACCCATGGTTTTGTGTGGGTTAGGTGGGTAACGACTGAATCTGATGATTGTTAACTTACCCTTTGGAGGTTTGTTAATGCGAGAACGAGTTGAACGATGGACGAGTCACAAAGGTTTGAATGTTATTAGCGAGACGACCAAAAGTAGTCTTCACAATTAAAAACGAGAACGATTTGTATGAGAACGATTTTGAACGAATGAACGATTTAAACAAATGAACGATGATCTATAACGAGAACGAGTTAAACGATGTCACACAATGATGTTTACGAAACTATATAAACCATACGAGTTTTATTACGAGAACGAATTACGATTTGGTTAACGAAGACAAATGTTTTTGGTTAAGATTCATGGCATCGAGGTTTGTAAATTATAGCCAATCTGTTTTGATTTGGTTATTCATTTTACGATACAAACATTTTACAAAACAAGGTTTTCTAATGTCGATTAACGAAGTTGTACGAGTTATTTCGACATGCACACGAGCCATGAATCTGACACTCTCGCAAAACCTATGTACTCGCCAGCATTTCCTTGCTGACTTTGTTTTTACATATGTTTCAGGTGATGTTGCTTAATGTTGATTGCGAATAGGATGCATGCTCACTTAGGACTGGACGATGCCTTAGTGATTTAATAACGATAATAGTCTATGTTTGCTTTGCTTGTTTAACTTCAAGACAATGTTTAATATTAAATAAAACGAAACTCTATTTATCCATGGTTTGAAACAATAATTCTGTTACAACACTCCTCGACGTTTCCGCCACGATTTGTTGGTTTACGTGGTCGGGGTGTGACACGCATCAATAGACACATGTTTTTTTTTTCTGTAACAAATAGATTGAATCCATTTTTTCGATGTAGCAGCAAATATTGATGCAAATCCAACTTACCAACCAAGTAAAAAATCATCTCAATGTAGAGGTGCCAACCAAGTGATTAATCAAAATCTACTATGCAATGTTTGATGATGAGTGCCGGCCATCGTTTGAGTTACAAAAAAATCAATTATAAAAATAGGGAAAGGATCAAATAGGAAGTTTATTTTGGCTAGGAAGTATAGGAAGCAATAGGATTAGGACATGTGACAAAATTTAAAACAAAGAGGAAGGGTATTTTAGTCAATCTTATCATTTTCTTCTTCCTTCTTCTTCCAGTAACATCAAAACCCACCATCTTCAACCATTTCTTCACTTTCTATCTCAATAATCACTACATTATAGTGTAATTTTCGTCACCAGTCAATGATTCAAACACCCGATCAACGTGTTCTTCAGCTTTTTTGAAGAAAACACAGTTTAATTTCATACAAAATCTCGTTTTTCCGGTGATTTTGAAGATAATCACTCGATTCGTTCGATTCGATCACTGATAAGTGTTTCAATCATTCAAATTTCGTCAATCATTGAAGAAACCGATTTCAATCCATGTAAGAAATTCTTTAATTTCATTTTTATTATCTGGGTTTTTGATTTAGTCATTGCGTTTTACGATCTTGGCTGGGGTCCGGGGGCAGCGCCCCTTGTAGCAGGGTCCCAAGGGCGGCAGCCCCTGGCGGGGTCCAAGGGCAGAGCCCCTGGCTGGGGTTGAGCTGCAATAATTAAATTGTTGTAATAAAAATGCATCAGAAAAATTAATTTTCCAGAAATTGGCTCATTTCGAAGACAGTAATTCGTAGACAATTCAGACAGTTCACAGATAATTCACAAATAGTTCACATACAGTTTTATGTGTCCATTGCGTTTTAGAAATAAGAGAGTTTTATGTGTTTTCTGGCTATTGCGTTTTAGAAAAAACACATTTTTAAATGTTTTTAGTCATTGCGTTTTAGGTAAAACACATTTTTGAAGTGTTTTTAGTCATTGTGTTTTAGGTAAAACACATTTTTATGTGTTTTCAGTCCATGGCGTTTTAGAGAGAACACTTTCTTTTGTTTTTTTAGGCCATTGCGTTTTAGAAATGAGACATTTTTAAGTGTTTTCTGGCCATTGCGTTTTATGAATAAGACATTTCTTTGTGTTTTTGGTGCATTGCGTTTTAGGTAAAACACATTTTTATGTGTTTTCAGTCCATTGCGTTTTAGAAAAACAGACATTTTAAGTGTTTTCTGGCAATTGCGTTTTAAAAATAAGACATTTGTTAGTGTTTTTTGTGCATTGTGTTTTAAGTGTTTTCTGGCCATTGCGTTTTAAAAATAAGACATTTGTTTGTGTTTTTAGTGCATTGCGTTTTAGGTAAAACACATTTTTATGTGTTTTCAGTCCATTGCGTTTTAGAAACTACACTTTCTTTTGAGTTTTTAGGCTATTGCGTTTTAGAAATAACACATTTCTTTGTGTTTTCTGGCCATTGCGTTTTACAAATAAGACATTTATTTGTGTTTTTTGTGCATTGCGTTTTAGAAAAATGTCATTTTTTAGGTTTTTTTTTTCCATTGCGTTTTACGCAACTGGGTTTTTTCCATTGCGTTTTACGCAACTGGGTTTTCAAAAAAAATTCGAAAATATAGCAATAGTATACTCGTTTTAAAGATAAAAAAACGCTCGTTTTTTTGGTGCAATTTTTATAAAAAAAAATAATGTCGTATGAAAGAGTTATTAACGTTTAAAAAATGTGGGGAATTTGAGGAGAGGGAAACTATTGCCTTGGATTGACTAGAATGGCTCTAAACAAACTCACGCGCCTCTTTTAGTCCCTTCAATTTCCATCATTTAATCTTAGCCCTTGGACCAATTCTCTCCTCAACGTGAGAAGGCTTCATGGTTAGATTAAACTAATTGTGTTTGATTAAATTAATTATATTATTATACACTATAGGGTTGTTTGTTTAACTCTTAATGAGGCTCTTAATGGTTCAGACCTCTTACTGGTTCAGTACTTAATGGTTTAGACTGTTTGTTTCACGAGTAGATGTCTGAATGGTTCAGACATTTGCCTCTGAATGGTTAAGATTTATACAGAGTCTGAATGGTTAAGACCTCTAATCTGAATTGGTCAGACATTTGCCTCTGAATGGTTAAGCATTATATAGGCTCTTAATGGTTCAGACCTCTTACTGATTCAGCACTTAATGGTTTAGACCTCTTACTGGTTCAACACTTAATCATTCATGTTTCCAAACAACCCCTATGATAACACAGCCAACTTAAGTTCGAGGCTTTTATATAAACAGGTATCCACGACCCAGGCCCAACTTTTGCTCTTGCTTTCAGCAGGATAAATTTTGGCCCACTTCTCAACCCCTTTTACTTTGAAGCCCATATTTTTTAAAGTTCGTTTGTATCAGGCACGACAAATCTTACGAATTTATATATCATATTTGATTAAACTAATTGTGCTTAATTTAATTAATTATTACACACTATACCTTTCTAAAATTTTGTTTTAATAATACCTCATAAATGTGTACAAGTTAAAATAACAAATGATAATTTGTTTTGAATATTTTGGTATTAGATTCGAGTGTGGAAATACAATAGGAAGTTTATTTGGCTAGGAAGGCTAGCAAGTGATCTTGACCATCCATTAAGTTAATCAAGGGCTAAGATTAAATCAGGGAAATTGAAAGGAAGAAAAGAGGCGCGTGAGTTTGTTCAAGGGCATTCTAGTCAATCCAAGCCAATAGTTTCTCTCTCCTCCAATTCCCCCCATTTTTTAAACCTTAATAACTCTTTCATACGACATTATTTTTTTATAAAAATTGCACCAAAAACGAGTGTTTTTTTATCTTTAAAACGAGTACACTATTGCTATATTTAAAAAAAATATATTTAAAACCCAGTTGCGTAAAACGCAATAGAAAAACAACCAGTTACGTAAAACGCAATGAAAAAAAAACTTAAAAAATGACATTTTTCTAAAACGCAATGCACCAAAAACACAAAGAAATGACTTATTTGTAAAACGCAATGGCCAGAAAACACATAAAAATGTGTTTTACCTAAAACGCAATGCACCAAAAACACATAAAAAGATGTTTTACCTAAAACGCAATACACCAAAAACACAAAGAAATGTCTTATTTGTAAAACGCAATGGCCAGAAAACACATAAAAATGTGTTTTACCTAAAACGCAATGCACCAAATACACATAAAAAGATGTTTTACCTAAAACGCAATGCACCAAAAACACAAATAAATGTCTTATTTGTAAAACGCAATGGCCAGAAAACAATTAAAAATGACTCATTCTAAAACGCAATTGACTGAAAACACCTAAAAAATGTGTTTTACCTAAAACGCAATGACTAAAAACACTTAAAAATGTGTTTTTTTCTAAAACGCAATAGCCAGAAACCACATAAAACTCTCTTATTTCTAAAACGCAATGGACACATAAAACTGTCTGTCACACATAAAACAGCTCAACCCCAGCCAGGGGCTCTGCCCCTTGGACCCCGCCAGGGGCTGCCGCCCCTGGGACCCCGCTACCAGGGTCTGCCGCCCCCGGACCCCCGCAAAGATCGTAAAACGCAATGACTAAATCAAAAACCCAGATCGTGAAAATGAAATTAAAGAATTTCTTACATGGATCGAAGCCGATTTCTTCATCAATTGACGAAATTTGAATGATAGAAACACTTATCAACGCTCGAATCGAACGAATCGAGTGATTATCTCCAAAATCACCGGAAAAAACGAGATTTTTTTATGAAATTAAACTGGGTTTTCTTCAAAAAAAAGCTGAAGAACACGTTGATCGGGTTTTGAATCATTGATTGGTGATGAAAAATCGCATTATAATGTAGTGATTATTGAGATAGAAAACGAAGAAATAGTTGAAGATGGTGGGTTTTGAAAATGGTGGGTTTTGAAGTTACTGGGTTTTGAAAAAGGAAGAAGAAGGAGTTGGATTGACTAAAATACCCTTTCTCTTTATTTTAAAATTTGCCACATGTCATAATCCTATGGCTTCCTATCCTTCCTAGCAAAAATTAACTTCCTATTTGATCTTTTCCCTTAGATTCGAATAGTTAAATCTAATGGAGTTTTATAGTTTTATATTTTGGCCCACTTCTCAACCCTTTTACTTTGAAGCACATATCTAAGTTATTTTTTGGGCTACGGACTTATTAACCCTTTTACTTTGAAGCACATATCTAAGTTATTTGATGGTGGGTGCGGCATCTCGGTTCGATGATGGCCTCCAGTAGGCTATAGAAGACATAGTCATAGGTGGTGGTCCCTTCTTTGGTGACCTCATATGGCGTCTGGCATCTCTGTCATTGCGTCTAGGTGGTTTGGGCCTTCTCTCAGCTCGAGATGTTGGGGTTTATGCCTTTGTGGCATCTAGAGCTCAGTCTTGGGAACTACAGGATCATATCCTTCAAAACAGTGGGGTTGTTGGGCTCGACCAGGACTATCTGCAGGCGCTCAAACGCTTAAAAGTCTTTCTCCCAAACTTTGATATCGGCGGTTTCTCTAACATGGACACCGCCCCCTTGAAACCACAAAAAATCTTTGGCGAATGCTCTGTTTAGGAAAATCGCTCAAATCCTGGGAGAAATTTTTGATTTGTCATCTCGCCAGAAGGCGATGTTGGAGTGCCTGAAGGGTCCCCATGCTCAGGATTTGTTGACCGTTATCCCGATTGAGGGGCTGGGACAATGTATGTCAGCAGTAGAATACAAAGTCATCCTTAAATATCGGCTGATGATCCCTATGTACCCAGAAGATGAAACCTGGATATGCCATAAACCTTGTATGGATAAATACGGAGAGCACACAGTGCATTGTAAAGAGCTCCCTAGATTCAAATATCGGCATGACTGGGTGCGGGATGTTTTGTGGGACATCCTGAGAAGAGCTGGGATTTCGGCTAAGAAAGAGGCTCATGTGAATTTCCTTACGGACTCTATGGAAGGGAGATCTACTCTGCGACCAACGGATCAGCTCGTATTTGGTTAGGCTAGGGGGAACATGTTTGTGTGGACCTCACGGGGGTTTCCCCTCTGGTTGGTTTAAGAGAAAACGGGTTTGTACCCGGACAAGCAGCAAGAAAGGCAGAATCTTGATAAGCACGCTAAAGCTTGTGTAGAGAACCAACATGTTTTTGTCTCTTTTGCCTTTGACACATTTGGCTCCCTAGCGCCAGAAGTTATCCAATTCCTGACCACGGTCCAATGGGACATGCACAACAATTGTTCAGAGTCGGGGTGGGGGGGGGGGCAGAGTTTTGTCTTTGGTAGATTAGGTGTTAGTGCATTTATTTCTATCGCCTCCGTCAATCTAGTTCGTAGCAGAATCTGAAGAAAACTAGAGTTTATATTGTTATATTTAGGTAAAAGGCAAGGTGTCAATATTGTAAATAAGGGGAAATTTCTTATAAGCTTTGGCCTATAAATACGAACCTTATGTCTTGATTTTAGAACTTTTGTCATTTTGCACTTTTGGAGCATAGGAGCTAGAGAGAGAAAGTTTTCGAGTTTTCACGTTAACTAGTGGTTTTTATTTAAAACTTCCCCTACCGTTTTATATAACATATTATATAAATAAAACAGCGATAAACATTTATCTAAAGGATAAAAATCTGACAAACACTTCAAGAATAACAAGGTAAGATAACCTTGTAGATAACCTTGTTATTCTTGATAATCTTGTTATTCTTGATGTGTTTGTCAGATTTTCATCCTTTTGATAAAGATTTATCGTTTTATTTTATTTATATAGTTGTTTAATATACGGATGCCTTAACTTCTAACATCTTCTTATTCTTGATTTGTTTGTCTGATTTTCATCCTTTAGATAAATGTTTATCGCTCTTTTATTTATATAATATGTTAGACCATGCATAGTGGGCAATATTCACCTTCGGACGTTTTGCGTCATGTGGCAGCCCAGTTAGCAATGGGGCATTATTGGGCATTTTCTAAAATCGGTGTAGTGGAGATATGGGATTGTAGGGCATTATGTTTGTAATCAAATAAAATAAAAAAAAAACAATTCAACAAATGTTATTGGACAAAACAGTGCAAGCTCAAATCTGATTGGTCAATCCTTCCCCCTCTTGGTGTGATTTAAAAAACGCCCAAACCAAAAAAAAACCCCAATCACGCCCATGCATAGTGGCAAAGGGGCAATATTGGGCGTGATTAAGCCCCAAAAACGCCCAAATTTACAACCACTACGGGTGGTCGTATATTAAACGGTTTCGGTTAAGAACAAGCTTAGATTTAAGAACAGTTGGGAAAAGCTTTAGCATCGTGCATGAGTATTTTGATTAGAGGATCCACGCGCTTCTTTTTTAACACTAGAAGTGTAGAACTATCCAAGCGATTTACCACGTTCTAAACATACATATTATATTGTAAACTTAACCAAAAGGGTTGTCTTGTGTTAACCCTTTTCTCCATGTTTGACGATATATACTTAGAAAACCAAATCTTGTTACAAATCAAATGAAAACAAAGGAGAGCAAATTTAACCAAAATGGATGAGAACAATATTAAGTCACATTATAGTCAGGGGCGGACCTAGCATGTTACTAGGGGTAGCCTCCGCTACCCCTTGATGCTCCGACGGTATGTAAATTATGGAAAATTTTGACGATTTTTCGATTTCGTTGCCCCTTTTTATATATAAAACGTTTCCCCTATAAAAATTTTCTAGATCCGCCACTGATTATAGTCAAATCTTATTATATATCAAAAGATTGACCAGAAAAACTGGAATCAAATTAAACTAGAGGTCAAAAGAAAAAAAATGGAAATGATAAACATCTGAGTGATAATAAATTCAAAGAGGACACTCAAAATGTCATATGAATTATTCGGAATTGTAATATATCACAAACATAACGTCAAACATGTATTGTAATCACCAATGCATAGAAAAAAGTATAATCACTAAGACATGTTGCATAATCACCAACACATACACTAATGTATAAGTAACAACAAATGTAGTGTGTGTGTAACACATTTGTTTGAATTGCTTGGTTACATGTTCGATGTATGCTGACATCAATGTTTTGCTTTTGCTATGCATGCAATAGCTATTAATTCTGATTATTATCACATGTTACTTGTATATATTGGATATGATTTGCATGCATTAGCATTAATATGGTTAAATGATAGATTTGTTAGAAACTTATCGTGGTATATTGTATTCAAATATATATATATAAACAATGACTTTAACAGTTTTAATAATGTCTTAATTTGATTGTTATACCAGACCTATAACCACCTATGTGGGTACTGGGTACCATATGCATATCATTGCAACACTAATGGGTGTAATTTGTGTGATTATCTATGATGTCTCTCTATTTGTATGTCGAGAGAGCACATAGCCAATTTGATAGGAGGAATATGAATCACACATATGATAATTTATTAATTTGATATATATGATTTTGGTGTATCGTTCGCGATCACATAATTTCTGATGCGTTTGAATGTTCATATCCTATGTATAATTTTGGGATTTTATATAATTACTAGCTTAAGACCCCGTGTGTTACACGGGTTGGTAAAAGAAATTTCTTCATTAATACCGCTGACATTAAATATTATACTTTTATACACGTTAAAACACAAACAAAATAAATTAGATTACAACGACAAATTGAAATAGATGAATATGCAACCCCACCTACAAATAGGTTATTATCTTACCACCGTGGTGATGACCATCGGAGCATGGCATCGTCAAGATCAAAAGACCAGTTGTCGCACCAAGAATGAGAAGACTTTTGACATTAATTCATCACATGTTGTCATAAACTATAAACTCTCTGGTCTAGTAGTTTCATCTTCAAATCCACCACCACGAGCATTAAGTTAAATGTCAACCTGTTTTATCATTTCAATTAAGAGCATAGCAACAAATTAAACACTTAAGAATTTGATATACATGAATGAGTAATTACAGGAACGAACTTTCTCTAACCAAAAGAGTTTTAAGGCCTATATATGGAAAGCACTTTTGAGAGTATATACATATTTTCTTATAATATTATATATAGTAATTTTTTATTTAGTATATATCATAATCTAGGTTTTTTTTAATCAACCAAAATTTAAGCTTTCAAACTCAAATCCAATTTTTATTTCTAATTCAAAATCAGTTTGACATTACAATGTTATAATTATGCTTTGACTTCCATTGAAACAACAAAAATGCATGCACTGTTGATTGTATCATAGTCGCCTTAGGGTGCCTTAATATTGTAGATGAAATAATTATAGCTCATAAGCAAGCTTGACATCTAGTTAATTATTATTTTTTTATTTTTTTTTTCTTTTCGCCAAGAATATATGCCCAAATTAGTCATTATAACCAAACCTCTCACTGTATCAGCAGAGTTCCCAGAAAAAACCACAATCAAATTAAACAAATTCATTTTCAAAAATAAACATGCACGTACATATCAAGTATGATGATATCACAGGAAAAAAAAAAGACAAAAGAAACCCTTAATCAAAAAATATCAACCATGCATTTCATAAAGCATCTGAAATTTGCTTACAGAACTTCTCTACTTTTAAAAGCATATGCACTAATGTTTTCTGAATTATGCTCGTGTTGTAAGAAGTAGAAAGAGGCAAGGGCATACCTGTATGAATAGAAAAAAGTTTGCGTACACGTGCTTCCCTTCAAAGTTTATTGTGTTGTCGCTTGAACCTGGATGACAATTATATCAAACAACTCCATTCATAAGTGTAGCCAGCTTGGTCATAGAAACTTCCATTCACAAACATGGTCCCCTGTACATATTATTTAGAATAAAGAAGCGACAAAAGACAATAAATTGGGACCTAAATACGAAGGATTGGGATAATGGAAAGACGACAAACAATAGAAAACATAAATAGATGGTAAAGAAATGGAGGATTAATGAAACACCAAAAAACAAATCCAAAATTGTAATTTAATGAGTAAGATACATTTAAACCTGTAATGACTTCACCGGTATGTAAACTCCTTACTACTTGGATCGGTGCCTTGTGAGTTTCCAAAATTGTAATGACTTCACCTGCATCTACTTGTAAAACATATTATTTTTTTCAATTTTTCCCCTTCCATTTGTTGTAATACAAATTTACTTACACTGGCTTGTTTCAACCAAACCCACTTTAATCCACTACACAACAAAACAAACCTGGGTTGTTTCGGCTCTTCCAAATACAAAAGGGCAAAGCTACTTCGAGCAAGTACGTACAAATAGATGAAGCTTATATAATTGTCATGAAACTGCATACACATATTTACTTATCTAGATTAACAAAACTCAATAAATGTGTTCTTTGCAAGTACTTATAATTAATACCTTCGTACATTTATAACACCAAAACTCAAATTAAAGAGGAAGTGCCCTAGAAGCATCAGCCAAGCCTAAGTACAAAAAAAGATCAGTAGATGAATTGTCAGTACTCTTAGAAAAACTCAAACCGAATCCCACATTAAATTTTAAATTTACTTATGAAATAAGAAACTTGGTACCGTGTAAAGTTGGGTCAGGTTGACTCACAAGGTTGCATGTCCACAAAACCAAAATGATCGGGTTGGGTACTGTGTAAAGTTGGGTCAGGTTGACTAAGTTTTTCAAAAAAAATTGAAATTGTTGACCCACCACATATTTAAAATAGGCTGAAAACATCTTGTCAAATGCGAAAGGGCAAAGCTAGTTCAAGTAAGTACCTACAAATAGATGAAGCTTATATAATTGTCATGAAACTGCATACACATATTTACTTATCTAGATTAACAAAATTCAATAATTGTGTTCTTTGCAAGTACTTATAATTAATACCTTCATACGTTTATAACACCAAAACTCAAATTAAAGAGGAAGTGCCCTAGAAGCATCAACCAAGCCTAAGTACAAAAACATCAGTAGATGAATTGTCGGTACTCTTAGAGAAACTCAAACCAAATCCCACATTAAATTTTAAATTTACTTATGAAATAAGAAACTTGGTACCATGTGAAGTTGGGTCAGGTTGACTCACAAGGCTGCATGTCCACAAAACCAAAATGATCAGGTTGGGTACCATGTAAAGTTGGGTCAGGTTGACTAAAAGTTAGGTCAGGTTGACCACTTTCATCAGTAGTCAGCATCACCTCTAAGATCAGACCTGCAAGACGAAAGAGCTTGACCGGATATCAACAGGAACCCTAATCTGGTAAGAAGCTGAACAAACATCGTCGTTAACACCAGATATAGCCGAAAATGCAGTTGCATAACATCAATTTACTGATTTCATAACCAAATCGGAGGTGCTATACTTACCGTCAGTCGGCGCCTCTGTTCTTCTTGCACGCCCACCACCGCCGGATGTGTGCTACCATAATCTTTCTTGTCCTCTGTCCTCTCTTTCTAACCGATTCTACTTATTTTTTCTGCAAAGCTTCAAAGAATGCACAACAATACAATTCTTCCTAGAAACATCTCAAAGCACCAAAAAGCATCAACATTATCCTCGAATAGTATAATAATAAAAAATAACAAATCACTCACACCTTCAATTAGAGTTGCATCAACAATTGAAGAATCTAGCCAGCCACAAAAAAATACATATGAATATCCATAAAAAAAAAAGAATCAATAATGGAATAAAAAACATTGAAACCCTATACATTAGACCCTAACTAATCGGATATCCAAATTCAGATTCGTCAATTCAAACCCTAGAAAGTAATTGTTGCAAAAAAAATCCGATAATCCAGTTGAAAAAGAATAATCAAGAAAACCACCACTGTAAAAATGGTGATAGTCTATGGAAGAGGATAGGATCTTGTTCAATTTTGTATATGCATATGAAGATCAAAGATTTGAAGATGGAGAAGAACAGGCCGCTGCAATGTAAAATGGAAATGAGGAATTGAAAAACCCTAAGCATTTGGAGTGTATAATCGATTGAAAAGCAAAACTCGATCTCAATCCAAGGCTTCACAGAAAATAAACCCTAATTAAATGAAACTTAACCCATACATCAGGCTGTAAAAATGGATGGACAAAGACAATACCGATAAATTCTGGATGATGAATCAACGTAGAAGAAGAACAGGCGTGTTGATACCTAGGGTTTGTCAAATAGTGTACCTATTTGTTGAATCATTTGTAGAAGATGATGATGATAGCAGTAGAGCGATGAATGTGAGCGAGGCTAGGGTTTACATGATCGTCTGCCATGCTTGTATGAAATTGAAATTAGGGTTTTAAGAATTGATTGAAGGAGCATGTTTGAGAAGCGAAGAAGGAAAATAAGAGGAAAAAATTGCCGCTCATTCTGAATTCTCTGGCCTAAGAGGGTCTCCACATCACCCAATTGATTGCCTAAGAAAAGGACATGTGGCATTAAGTGTATTTTTTAGTATAATAGGTAGATTGGGATTATCAGTGGCGGATCAGAAAGTCATTATAGGGGCAACATTTCAAAAAAAAATCTAAAGAGTTAACGAAATCGAAAAAACGTCAATTGTTTTCAAAATTTACACTACTATCGTAGCGTTAAGGGGCAATAATATTATTATTGTTCATTATTTATTTATTTTGTGAATAATATTATTATTATCTCTGTGAGTGGATATCTTCTTCCATATGTTCGCTTGTTCGCTCAATTGTTCCATTTGCTTATTTGCTGGCCTCTTTACATCCTTGGATGTTTAAATACAGTTACTTTTTTAATTTGGATTAGCTTACAGTGATATTTTCCCAAATCATTTCACTAAACAACCTCCTTCAAGGTTTTACTATAAATAATTTATGTTATATTTGTGGTAAAGGTTGTTTAGATGTTTCATAACGGCTGTTTTGTATAATTTGAGGATAAAGATGTTTGAAACAATGAAGTTTTTGAAGTAAAAAAGAAAACGTTAGCCCCAGCTCATGTTTATCGTTGTTGTATTCTATTGAGTAAAGATTTGATTTTAATTGTTGAACGTTTATATATACCCGTATCGTATAAGTTCACTAGTCGTTTGACTTGACCAAAAATGTTGCGGTATTGTTGATGCAACAAACAATAGACCAAGGATAGTAGCGAGGATGGTTAGGCAAAAGGGTTAAAGGGTTTAACCTTGCCTAACGCAGGTCGTGGGGTCCCCCCACGTTTGCAAGACGGGGAAGGAGGTTCACTAGTTTATTCTTGTTGTTTGCTAAGGATCCTTCTCTGAAGTGTGTTCAGATTCGGGTGAAGGAACAAGTAGAATATGTGTGCGTTGGATGTGAAAGGGAGTAACTCGCATGAAGGAAGTACCCGATGTGAATGACCGGAGTTTTAAGGAAACAAGCCTGGTCCGGAATGTCTCAACTCAGTAAATGAAGTGTCAATTATATATGAGAAGACATCTCCCAAAGAGGCATTCATTTGACTAGTGACCTTGCTTGTAGTGAGGGGCTTGCCTTTTCGGGGGTTGAATCCTATTGACCCCTGGATAATAGCGTGTGCTCTGCATACCTGCGTTGCTTTTGCAGCAGTGGGTTGGTGAAGCAATCCCTGGATGTGACTGGCTACTGTTTCCGCATTGCTTTTCCCCACCTCACAGCTTTTTAACCTTCGAACCATTTAACCTTTCGGACGTTTATGTACTTAAGTCATTTTATTTGGTCTTGGGCTACCCCCATCATCAGCCCCCAATTCAGAGGTTTTTGTGGAATGAGCTCAAAGACGTCTGATTTTTGTACATGTATTTTATTGCCTGAAGGTTTCAAGGGTTCAATGCTTGAAGGCTTGAAAGGTTGTAGGCAGTTAATATTTGAATTTTAAATAACTGACAATCGATTTGATTGATGTGTGGCAGTTCATAGGGTGGCGGTTTTTGCAGTAGTTACTGTTTGCAATTATCACCCCTATTTAGGTTATTTTCTTTTTATATTTACATTTTTTCCTTCATTTTCTACATATTTCCATCAAGTTCCTTCCTGCGATTTCTTTCCTCCTCTCCAAGGTTAGTTTCAGTTTCCTTTGCATTTTCCTTACATTCTTCGTATATTTCGAAAATGGGTGCTCGTAAGGATTTAGCAAAATCCTTTTCCCGATTAACACAAGAAGAGGTAGACTTATTTTGTGTGGAATATGGTATTGATAAAAATTTTAAACCCATTGCTCCTGCTTTTGATGTTCCTGTTGATAAACCGACTCCTGGTTCGATTGCTCTTTATTGTCGCCACTTTGAGTTTTCGAATCTTCGCTATCCCTTTTCTCTCTTTGTTTTGAATCTGCTAGAGTATTATCGGATTTCCTTTGGGCAAGTTCATCCGAAGGGCATGGCTAGGGTTTTACATTTTGAGGTTTTGTGCCGTGCCCTCGGATATGATCCTTCATTGTTGCTTTTTCGCCGGTTTTTTCGTTTGGCCAAAAATGGCGATTGGTTCACCTTTGAAACATCCAAGGTTGATTCTTGCCTTATTTCGTCTATGGTTACAACACTTGGGACTTGGAAGGATCGTTTTTTCTGGATTTCCGATACTATTGTTCCATTCAAGATGGTGTGGAGGCACCCAGATGCCGTTCTCAATGATCCGGAGCCCTCTGAATCTGAGTTGAATGATGTTTTTCTCAAAGCCATCCGGGAGTGCCCTTCGAGGGTTCGTCCCTTTCCTGAACATTTACTAGTTCTTTTAGGGGTTAGTAAAATCTGGGGAAATGCCGATCAGGATCCGGTTCTAATGAGAGGTGGCATGGGTATGCATTTTCCTTTTTTGCCCTCTTTGCTTTTTCTTGACTTATGCCTTATGTGTTTTTGTTTTGTTATTTGCAGTCATGTCTGCTCTGGATTTCATTAAGAGTGACGACACCTCTGATGTTGTGTTTAGGGATGCTCCATCTGTTCCTGGTGAAAATGTTGTAGCTAGAACTGCTGAGCAAAGGTTCGAGGGTTCCGGTTATATTAGTACTTCCAATGTCAAAGGGTTTTCTAAGCCTAGTGCTCCCAAGTCCTCAACCCGTCGATCTACCCGCCGTTTGTTGAAGGCAGCTCCTCAATCCACTTCTACTGAACCAGTGGATTTGAGTGATGATGTTGAAGCTTCTGAAGATCAAGGTGTTGAGGCAGGTGTTGAAAAGGAGAAGGGATTGGTTGTTCAGGGTAAGAAGGCTTCGAGCAAAAAGGTTGTTGTGACCCCTGTTCAGAGTTGATGTTGAAGGGTTGGATCCCGAAGAGGTTTATGTGCCTGGTTGGTCGGTGAAAAATGATGACAGCTTTAAGGATGCTGCTGTTTGTGAAGATGCTCTGAGTCATCTTGCTCCTCCTTCGGTTCACAATACTATTGCTGGGATGGATGATGACTTATTGTTATCCCGTATGATTTTGAGCACCTGTAACCTTGCTTCTATGCTTCCTCAAGGGATTGCTCGTTTTCGTAAGAGGATGCAGGAATATGAAGAACTTTCTAAGAAGAGGGATAAAATGAAATCCTCCATGGCAGCGATGAAAAAGGAGATAACTGGTTTTGCTGAGAAGGAAGAGGCATGGGACAAAAAGGTTAGTGAGCTTACTAGGGTGCATGAGATTGAGATGAGTAACTTGAAGAAAAGCTTTGAGGCTGATCGATTGAAGCTTCAAGCTGATAGGGAAGCCTTATTTGTTCAGCAGCGGGTTTTTGATGAGGAAAAGGAGGGGTTGAAGGCTTTGGTTGCTCGATCCACCATTGATAATCAGTGGTTAATTGAGCAGGGTTTTCATCAGGTTGTTACTTACCTTCTTCATTCCAAGGAGTTTAACTCTGCCCTTGGTGAAGTTTATACTAAGTTGCTCAACCTGGGGAAACACCAAGGCCTCATCGCTGGTTATAAGCTTCATGAATCCGGCTACCCTTTGGAGAAGTCTCCTTTGTTTCATCCCGAGGCTTCTGATGTTTTCAAAGGCTCCGTTGAGCAGATGGAGAAGCTGACCTACCCTTACATTCATCAAGTTTCTGCTTGTTTTGGTAAGCCTCTTGCTGTGTTGCAGGACTTGAAGCCGGAAGGCCTTAATGAAAAGGTCTGTGCTGAAATCTTGGGTTCCCTTTCAAGGAAAAGGTCCTACTCGGGCGATAGTGATGACACTTTTTCAGCAGAACAAGGTGTTACAAAGGATGCAAGCTTGGAGGCTTCAGCGGTAGGTGGTGCTGGGATGCAAAGACTAAGAAGTCTAAAAAAGCAAAGAAGGTGAAGGGTGAAGGTTCCGGGGTTTCTAAGTCCTTTACTGATGTTTGATTCATAGCTTTCTTAGCACCCAAAAACAATTCGTGGTTTGTACTGTTAACTTGAACAATATTAGGTTTCCAGGAACCCTTAAGGTTCCTGTTGGTTGTGTTTTAGGCATGTATGGCCGTTTAACAATAGCTAAACTTGCAAGTCACTAGGACTTGCCTTAACTCTTGTTTGAAATTCTTTCAGGGCTTTCTTTGATATAGTATGATGTTTAACTATTTCTTTGTGTTATGTTTTTATACTTATGCCTGTTTTGTTAAGGCAGTTTGGTTGGCTTTAACCCTTCAAGCCTTTTGGCTACCCGTAGGTAGGTTGAAGCCTTCGGGGTTTCGAGTTGTCACGTAGGTGGCTTGAAGCCTTGACGGCTCTTTATGACTTGATTTGGTTTGTATTTTTTGTAATTTTTTTTTCGCTTGTATCCTTCCTTAGATAATTTTCGTCATCTTGTAACTTTGTCTTTGTCGAGTTTGTGTTGCCTTTATGTTTTTTACACCTTAAAGGGTTCAGTGCTGTAGACACTTAGCCATGGTGTTTTTAACAAGAAGACACATCACTTATCCTTTTTATCATTTCTTTGTTATTTATTTGACTTCATAAGCCTGTTTGTTGGTTATATTTCTAAGGCTTAAGGAACATTTAGTGTAGGTTGTTCAGACCTGTCTATGAGACAATTTTGCTTTGACTTAATAAGTCTCATGGAGTTGTATTGATTTAGGAACTCACCCCTTATATAGGTTCGTTCAACCCTTGAACCTATTGAGCGATGTGGCCTGGGAGCTCATCCCCTTACATGGCCCTTGCCATGGAGTTTTTTGCTAGGTTCTCAACCTGATCTTAGGATAGAAAGACAAGTTTGATAAAACAACTTCATTCATTCAAGCAATACTTCCTCTTTACAAAATGTATTCATAGTGTTGTTTGTCACACCCCGACCACGTGTAACAACAAAACGTGGCGGAAACGTCGGGGAGTGTTGTAACAGAATCATTGTTTCATAACACATGGAAATTTAAATATTGTTTTATTGATTAAATGAACTCGTTGTTCTATTACAATCACATAAGTACTACTATGAACTTCCAAGTTTTAAAGTTGCTAAGGCACGAGTCCATCCTAAATGTAGCATGTATCAACAATCATCTCAAGACAGCACCTGAAACATGTGTAAAAATAGGTACGTCAGCATAAAAATGCCTGTGAGATACATAGGTTTTGTAAGACAAAACGGGATTCATGACTTATGTTTAAGAAAATGTTTAGTCATGAACCTTGTAACTTGCTTTGTCTTGTAAATCATTTGAAAAACGATAGGATCAGATGATATGTATAATTAAGAGAGTAATGTATGGTTAACTGAATAACCATGTAAAATGGGTTTGTATAAGTTAAGTTGTTTGAAAAACAATGTTTTGATAAAACGTTTATGGTATATATAAAATATACCTTGGTTTTAAGAAAGTTGAATAAGTAATATATTAAAATATATTTCAGTTCCAATATTGTTAACTCAAGTGTACTAAATAACGCCACGGTATGTAATGCAATGAAAACACTTATATATAAGAAGTACCAGCGGCGTATCTACCATGTTTTCATCACATTACACTCGTTCCGTTATCCAAACACTAACCAAAACCAAATCGTTTGATAGATAGTATATTAAATATACTTTGGTTGTTCAAAATAATAGTTTTCAGTAGTATATTACAAGTATACCTTGGATTTATAAATAACACATTTAAACTATGTTTTAGTTTTGCAAGTAACATATCCGAATATGCTTTGGATGTGATAAATAACATATTAAACTATGTTTTAGTTTTGTAAGTAACATATCAAAATATGCTTTGGATGATTACAAAATATATGTTGGTTCTTGTACAACACCACACATGAGAGTATATCAAACTATACTTTTTGGGAGTATATCAAAATATACTTTAAAGGTGCGATTTAAGAATTCATTCAGACCTGGTGCATCAAACTACACCTTTGAGACTATAAGGATACCACAAAGGAAATCCCTATTTGGATGGAGAAACAAATTGGTTTCAGACATTCCATGACAACAGGAATGGGGTGTCTAGTCCTATAGCGCTATATCATACTACCAATCGGTCTGGTGAACAAAATAAGTACTATTCCAACAATTACTTTTGTAATTTTTGAGAAATCAGTGTTTAAACCATAGATAGTCATTTAGTTTGTCAAAAGATAAATACTATCATGTATAATCAATTATACTTTGAAATCATGAAAATAACAGATAGGTACACATGCTTCACCCCAAAACAGTTCAGAAAACAGTAAAAGAGGGGAACTATGTACTCACCTGAGATTGCTTTGGAGTTCTTGTATAATAACCAGATAATGCTAAAGATCACGGGATATCAAACGGCACCTAATAGGTAGTTATGTTAATATACCGGACCAAATCGGAAGGATCGGATAGTACGCGGGTTCGTAAACCAAACGAGTATGGAGACTCGTGTAATATGGTTTAACAAAGCCTACATACTAAAATGAAACTTAACCTAAGTGCTTACGGTCCATCACGACCCGTTTAGGTAGCTTATGCTACCCTAACGCGTCGTTCGCGTAGAACGCGTTCGGAACGCCTAACATCTTGACCACAAGGTATAACCTCGGAAGGTTATAGCTATGGTCACCTAATGTGTTTGGTCGGATCCTAATGATCGGCCAAATGGGTTGGGTTCGAAAGTATAAGCGATGGTTTAGATCGCTTACCTTACGACCCTATATAAGCACTAAACTAAAAGTGACGAGCTAAGCATGTTAGAACATGCTTAACTAAGTTTAGAAAACAGGTTTGGCATCAAAACAAACGGCTTTGATGCTCACGAGTAGTTTGGTTACAAAATATGCAAGAATGCACATTTTGGCCGAAACTACGACTCGTCACTGAGCCTAGATAACGTGGTAATCAGTAGGTATGGTCACTATGGACCATAACCATCGTGATCACGCTCACGTTATGAAGTTCCATGAACTTCACATTGACCAAAAGCTGGTCAATGCAGAAAGTCAACAAAACGTTGACTTTCGGACTCGAAAAGCGAATAAAAGAACGAAAGAAGACTTACGGAGGGTCCCCGAGTGCTAATCAAGATCAAATAGCTCAGGTATGAAACAACGGTTCCAACTTAGAGCCTTAAGATCTGATTTTGTGATTTTTACACTAAAGGGGGGGGGTATTTATAGGAAAAGTGGAACCGTTAGGATCGTTTTATCGAATATCGTGCCTTGATCTCGTGCGTACATGTGTCCAGGGGTTAAATACGCTGAACTTGGCCCTTGGCCCTTCATTTGGGTGAAAAGGCATCGCCCCTTGATCGAACGAAAGGCCAGATTCTGCATTAAATGCAAAATCTTCTGTCAGACATCCTTACGCGGCCCGCCTACACATTTGGGCAAACCTTACGCGGGCCGCCTGGCCCCTCTGATCTGCACCACTTGCAGAATTTACATATTTGGCCCCTGTTGCGTTTTTAAGCCATTTCCAGCCCTTTCAAGACCTGTAAAGCCATCTTTAAGGCCCTAAAATGATGCCTAAACATTGTGGACATGAAACATGCCCAAAAATATGTCGGATGTCGGTTCGTTTGGCCGTACGATCGCGATGTTCGCTTAATTACGACGGAATGCGCATAAGCGCGAAAGACGATCCAAATGACGCGACAAATGGATTTTTCTCATGCCAAACACTAAGGCATAATATAAGGATGCTTACATAAATTTTTGGATGTCCGGATGTATTCAGAACGTGAGTTATGCGCGAAAGTGCAAACTTATGCACTTTTTGACACTTTTAGTCCCTGAATGATCCAAAAGTTTGTTTTAGCATACCAAACCCCTCAAAGCCTATTTCTAAGCTATGTAAAGCATATATATGGTATGTTTAACTTATGGACATGTTCCGGAATGTTCGTTACAGTTCAAATTGGCATACTTTCGCAGTTTGTCAAGTTTAGTCCCTGTAAGCGAATTAACTTGTTTTTGCCATACCAAAGCCTTCAAAACTTATTTCTAAGTTATGTAAAGGTTATTTAAGGTATGTTAAGTGTATGATGGTCTCCCGGAGTATTTGTCGCATTAAACTGAGTACGTTTATGCACCAGTTTGCGTATAATTCTCCAGAAAGCGTTGTAGAGTATGAAATTGAACAAGAATTGATATGTGCAAAGCATACACATATTTATACAAATCCCAAGTATGAAATACAATATTTCCTTGGTTTGGCATTTGTTTGATGGTTGAAGTGACACAGGTGTCACATTGTTCGAAATACATTTTGATACAAACCAAACTTTCATGTCTAAACATGGAACCTTCTCAGGGTTTTGCCATTCCAATGCCTTGGAAGCCTTTTGCCTTCTGAATCTGCTAGCCCTGAGAAGGTTCCATGTTTAGAAGTTTCCACAACAACTATTAATACAAATTCGTTGGGTTATGGCTCTGATACCAATCTGTCACACCCCAACCGATGGCGGAATCATCGGGGCATGGCACTGAGCGAAACAGATTGTCTAGAAGTTTCCACAACAACTATTAATACAAATTCAGTTTAAAATGATACGTCCCATACCGTATCCCGAATAAATAACAAGTTATTACAGATAACATCCAAACAATTAATCCTGTTCCGACAACTCAGATTCAAATTAAACATAAATAGTGTTCAATGCCCCTAAAGACCCAGACTGACAAGATCTACAGACAACTATGCGCTAGCAGCTTGTTCTTGACAGACAACTATTTGTTGGGGGCCTCTAGAGACTTATTCTAGCTTCACTTCCCTAGCAAGCAAAAACCTTAAATACCTGTCACATACGTTAAAATAAAGTCAATACATAAAATGTAAAGGTGAGCATACAAGTTTGATAATAACATATAAAGTTCGAATAGTTTACGCATAACCAGCACGTACACAGAGGGAAATGATGCATGTTAATTATCTACATGGACTTATCGATACCAACGACTGTGGGTTGACTGTGCGAGACAGTTCGCAATACATGATTACCACCGTAATCCATGCAAGTAATTGTCCTTAACAACCCCCGTGTGAACGGGTGCTGAGTCCAAACTATAGTACTACGTTGCTAAGGCAGGTAGACAGATTCCACGTGTAAACATAACAACAAACATACATTTAGTCACGTAATACATGCAATCGGTTAGCGTTCAAATAGTTTGAATAGTGTGTTCGATTGTGATTTTGATAGGTAACGTATGTAACACCCAAAAGTGTTAAAAGCAAAATGGGATCGAGTATACTCACAGTGATTGGTTATGGATTGAAGGGAGCGCTGAGAGTAGGGTTAGCCTGAATAGTTCGATAGCACAACAATGAGTAACGTGGAAATACAACAAGTGTAAAGGGATTGAATAGCCTGGTCGATCGAACAGCAGGTTCGATCGAATGGGCTGTTCGTTCGGCTTGAAAGTCCGTTTGAATAATCCTGTTCGATCGGCCGGTAGGCTCGATCGGCTGGACCATTTGAGTGGATTGTTTTTCCTCTGATATGTTTGTGTATGATGGTTTGAACTTTTGAAGTTTTCGTTGTAGTATTTGAGAACACTGAAGTGTTCTTACCTTTCAGGTCGATCGATCGAACGTGCTGTTCGATCGGCCGGCTTAACCGATCGGTTAGGAACTTCAGAAGTAGTTCTCGGCTGGATGTCACTCGATCGAACAACCTGTTCGATCGGCTGGCATTCCATACTATGAACGAGTTGCAAAATCGATTAAGTGTTGAAGCATAGTATCTCATGATCCGAAGAGTAATGTTTACCAATCGAGTAGCGTATTCGATCGAACATCACTTCGTCAATAGCATACTTCATGAAATTTGAAAAGTGAACCATGTGCTAGCCGATCGGCTGGCCCGGCCGATCGGCTGGTATGTTCGATCGGCTGGGCTGTTCGTTCGAACAGCCTAGCCGTTCGGCTAACAATTCTGACCTGGTCGGCCTTTCGTCTAACACTTGGCTGTTTAATTATTTGTCATGATTTTAAGGTATTCTGACAGCGAGTTAAACCATAGAACGTGGGTTCTTACTTGCTTCACCGGTTCGGACAGGAATCACCCAAGTCCGGCCGGTGAACTGTTCGGAACGTTAGTTTGATGTTTAGCCCGAAATCGGTGAACCTCATAGATAGAATCCGAATCTTGAACCTCTTGACTGTTAGAATGATTAGTCAGTTGGTTCGAGCTCCGTTTCTATCGGTTTTAAGGTTTTGAGTGTAAAATTTTGAAAGAAAGTTGGAAATCCTTCCGTGAAATGTTAAGATTCTTGCAAATCCTAGTTGTTTATGTGGGAATCGGTCAGATCTAAGCTATTCACGGTTGAATGAGGCCAAAGTATGATGTTCTTCAAGAACACCATGATGACATCATCCAAGAACACTTAGATCTTGGTGATTTCACGGTTAGAATTCAAGTTTTGAAAGATAGAAAGGTGTAGAATCATGTAATGATCAAAAACGTACAAGAATTAGAGTGAAAACTTACCGGAGTTGAGAGAAATCTGAGAAAAGGTGAAGAACAAGGCTGGTTCGGTCAGAGCTTTCCAAAAATAGAAAGGGTGATAATGACAGGGCTATTTATAGGCCTCCCAAAGAGGAAAGTGTCAACCGATCGGCCAGGATCTCCGATCTAATGGCCTGCTCGATTGGCCAGGAAAGTGCTAGCCAATCGGCTGGCCTGTTCGATCAGGATGCTTCCTGTTCGATCAGCAACCCTTTTCGAATGTTTCGCGACGGTTTTCGATATTTCGGTTTCGATAGACGATGATACGAATACGATAGAGTTCCTAGTCAAATTACTTTCAGTCCCAACTACTATATCTAACATACAATCATCTATAAGTCACGTTTCGATGTCGGTTTCGATTGATTTTGATTGCCTTTCAAGTTTCGGTCCGAGTTTCGATTGATTCGATTGAATACCACACAAAACATAAAGTAAACATGCACAAGTAACACATAAGGCACACACACACGTAAGTATTACCACACTAGTTTCGCATAGTTCGAGTCTCGAGTTCGATTGATTGATTTGATTAACTTGATTATTGATTGATTAACTTTATCGCATTGTTACTTCCTATTATTCACAGTCGTAAATCGGTCGCATTGATTAAACGTTTGATCATTTTATTTAGGCAACACTTTCTCCACATAATACAAAAAGCAAAAAGAAACATTAACAGTCAAAGAAGTCAAAGTTAACTTGGACTTTGACTTTGACTTTGACATTCGAAAACACGGGGTGTTACAGCCTCCCCTTGTTAAGGGAATTTCGTCCCGAAATTAGGCTCGAAGCTGCACATCACCGTGAGTCATTTTACCAATTTGATGCTTCAGATCTATTTAAACAACTGCGGGTACTTGGCCTTCATGTCGCTTTCGAGTTCCCAAGTGAACTCCGCGCCTCGCTTGCCTTCCCATCGGACTTTCACGATAGGGATGCGTGAGCGCCTGAGTTGCCTGGTTTGGCGATCCATGATTTCGATAGGCTTTTCCACGAAGTGTAAGGTTTCGTTGACCTGAAGATCGTCGAGTGGTACGATTAGATCATGATCAGCAAGGCATTTTCGGAGGTTAGACACATGGAAAGTCGGGTGGACGTTACTGAGTTCCTCCGGTAGTTCGAGTCTGTAGGCGACTTTTTCGATCCTTTCCAGAATCTTAAAAGGTCCAACATATCGAGGCGCTAGTTTCCCTTTCTTGCCGAATCTGACTACACCCTTCCAAGGGGATACCTTTAGGAGTACGTAGTCGCCAACGTCAAATTCAAGGGGCTTGCGTCTTCTATCGGCGTAACTTTTCTGTCTACTTCGAGCTTTTACCAAGTTGTCTCGAATCTGGTGGATTTTGTCAGTCGTTTCTTGTAGAATCTCGGGAGCAGTTAATTGCGAGTGATCGATCTCGTGCCACACAATAGGCGATCGACATCTCCTACCATATAAGGCCTCGAATGGTGCCATTTGGATGTTGGCATGATAGCTATTATTGTACGAGAATTCTACTAGTGGCAGGTGTTTGTTCCAACTACCACCAAAATCTATGACACACGCCCGGAGCATGTCTTCAAGGGTACGGATCGTTCTTTCAGTATGTCTGTCGGTTTGTGGATGGAATGCAGTACTCAGATTAAGCGACGTACCAAGAGCCGCCTGAAACGTTTCCCACAACCGAGAAGTAAACCGAGCATCACGGTCAGAGATGATGTCGGGAGGCGTACCATGATTACAAATGATCTCGTCGGTGTAGATTTGGGCTAGTCGTTCCACCTTGTAGTCTTCTCGTATTGGCAAAAAGTGGGCTGATTTTGTTAGACGATCAACTATAACCCAAATACTATCGTGACCTGATGGCGTGGACGGGAGTTTCGTTATGAAATCCATAGCTATACTCTCCCACTTCCATATAGGTATCGGCGGTTGTTCGAGTAAGCCAGAAGGTCTTTGATGTTCAGCCTTTACTCTTGCGCAAGTTAAGCAACTCCCAACGTAAAGAGCGATATCCCATTTCATGCCCGGCCACCAGTACTTATAACGAAGATCCTAGTACATCTTGTCAGCACCGGGATGAATGGAGTATCGGGATTTGTGGGCTTCATTCATGATAATCTTTCGCAAATCGGTCCGTTTAGGGATCCAAATTCGGTCAAGATAGTAGAATATCCCATCAGCTTTGCTTACTAACTGAGCTCCATCGTGATAGATCCTCTGTTTCTTCAATGTACGCTCGTTAAAGCAAGCATGTTGAGCTTCGCGAATAAGGGCTTCGAGGTTATGCTGGGCTTGAACGTTTCGGATACTGAGCACGTAACTCTTTCTGCTGTACGCGTCGGCAACAACATTTGCCTTGCCTGGGTGATAACGAATCTCACAGTCGTAATCGTTGAGGAGTTCTACCCATCGGCGTTGACGCATATTAAGTTCCCTTTGATTGAAGATATGTTGTAAACTCCTGTGATCAGTGTAGATTGTACACTTAGTGCCATACAGGTAGTGTCGCCAAATCTTTAATGCAAAGACAACCGCGCCTAGCTCGAGGTCATGGGTTGTATAGTTCTTCTCGTGGATCTTGAGCTGTCAAGATGCGTAAGCTATAACCTTGTCTCGTTGCATGAGAACGCAACCAAGACCAAGGTTGGAAGCATCACAGTAGACAATGAAATCATTGCTTCCGTCGGGCAGCATAAGAATCAGAGCGTTGCACAGCATGTGCTTGAGAGTTTGAAAGGCAGATTCTTGTGCGGTTCCCCACACAAAAGGCTTATCTTTATGAGTAAGAGCGGTAAGCGGCACAACGATTTTGGAGAATCCTTCGATAAATCGTCGATAATAGCCCGCTAGTCCGAGAAAGGAACGAACTTCAGTCGGGTTCTTAGGCGTAATCCAACTTGTGATGGCTTCAATCTTCGCGGGATCGACGTGTATTCCCTGACTATTCACGATGTGACCCAGGAACTGAACTTCCTCTAACCAGAATTCACACTTGGAGAACTTGGCGTAGAGTTGGTTCCCCTGAAGTAACTCGAGAACCAAACGTAGATGTTGCGCGTGTTCGGCTTTCGATTTGAAATAGATCAAGACATCGTCAATGAACACGATGACGAAACAGTCTAAGAAAGGCTTACACACGCGATTCATTAGATCCATAAAGACCGCGGGTGCATTAGTTAAACCAAAAGGCATAACAACGAATTCATAGTGGCCATATCGGGTTCGAAAGGCGGTTTTGGGGATGTCTTCCTCTTGAATCCGCAATTGATGATAGCCTGAATGTAAATCGATCTTCGAGAAACACTTGGCACCTTGTAGTTGATCAAACAGGTCGTCGATTCGAGGCAAAGGGTATCGGTTCTTAATGGTTAGCTTATTCAACTCTCGATAATCGATGCACATCCGGAACGACCCATCCTTCTTTTTGACGAAAAGGACTGGTGCGCCCCAAGGAGAGGTGCTTGGGCGAATAAAGCCTTTTTCGAGTAATTCCTGGAGTTGGTTTGAAAGTTCCCGCATTTCGGATGGAGCGAGTCGATAAGGAGCTTTAGCGACGGGGTTAGCTCCAGGAATAAGGTCAATACGAAAGTCGATATCACAACTTGGCGGGAGTCCTGGGAGATCATCAGGGAACACCTGAGGAAACTCACGGACCACTGGAACATCTTTGACTTCAACTTTCTTTTTCTTTTCCTTCTCCGCTACTACAATGTTGGCCAAGAAGGCTCGGTATTCCTTGCGGAGATACTTGCTGGCTTGAATACACGACATAAGCTTGAGACCTTTCGACGCTGTTTCACCGTATACACATAGGAGATCACCGTTTGCGAGCGAGAATAGAATCATCTTTTCAAAGCACACAACTTCAGCATGGTTTTCGCGAAGAAAGTCCATGCCTACTATGACGTCGAAACTCTCGAGTTGCATCGGAATAAGGTCGATTGGAAAGATGTGATTATTGAGCTTTAGAGTACAATCACGAAGAACAGAGTTAACTGCGACAGTTCTTCCCGTAGCGACTTCGACTTCGAATGACGAGGACAGATAAGAGCGCTTACGGCTAAGGAGCTTCTCGAATTCAAATGACACAAAGCAGTTATCGGCTCCAGTATCAAACAAACATGATGCATAAATACCATTCACAAGGAACGTACCATTAACCACGTTGTTATCTGCCTGAGCCTGGCGGGCATTGATGTTGAAGGTTCGAGCATAGGCTGCTTGCTGCTGTTGCTGAGGCTGCTGTTGTTGCTGCTGGGGCTCTTGCTTAACCACCCTGTTCGGGCATCTGTTTGCAAAGTGGTTAGGGTCACCACATGCAAAGCAGACTCGAGCATTGACTGCGGGTGCTTGAGCTGCTTGTTGGCCTTGAGGGGCGGGGAGCAGAGCTTGGTTGGCAGTAGCTTGAACTGGGGCTTGACGGGGACCATAGCGGCAGTTCGCAGTGAAATGACCGTAAAGGTTGCAGTGAGCGCAAAAACGACAGGCTAGACCCACTGGATGATGATACGGACATGTCGGGCAGAGTGGGTGAGGGCCTGTGTATGCACGCTTTGCTGGCGGTGCATTGATCACTGGAGCTAAGCGGTGGTGTTGTTGCTGCTGAGCTGGTACAGCTTGTAGAGGAGCAGCAGTTGTTGCGGCAGCACAGCTCTTGTTGCTGGAGCAGTTGTTGTTGTGCTTCTTCTTCCTTCTTGAAGACTTGGAGGGTTGAGTAGTGGCTGTGTCGGTGGATGCTGTTGCGGTGGCTTGGTGCAGAGACTTGGTATGCTTATCCGAAAAACCAGACTTCACTCGCTTGTCAATGATCTCAGCGGCGAGTAGGTAAGTTTCTTCGATCGTTGCTGGCTTGGCGACGTGAACAAAGTCGGCTACACAGTCGAGCAGAGCTCGAATGTACTTCTTGATGGTTTGATCTGGGGTCTTGACCTGATCGGGACGTATGATGCTAAGCTGCTTGAAACGAGAAGTGAGAGCAGCGTTGTCTCCATCCTTCTGCTTGATGGTCCAAAACTCGTCCTCCAGCTTTTGGCGTTCATGAGGAGGGCAGAATTCATCGATCATGATTGCCTTCAACTCCTCCCATGTTAGCTCATAAGCTGCATCATTTCCGCGCTTGTTTCGTTCGGCCGTCCACCAGTCTAGGGCACGGGACTGGAAGACGCCTGTAGCATTGAGGGTGCGGAGGTTCTCAGGACAGCCGCTTTGGCGCAGAGTGACTTCGACCGAGTCAAACCAGTGAAACATGGCGGTAGGGTCATCCTCGCCAGTGAACTCTTTGGGTCCGCATGCTTTGAACTGCTTGAAGCTGAAAGCAGCCTTGCTAGCATCTTTGGGTGCGTCGGTTCTTGATTCATCAGTCGACTTGCTGACGTTTTCATAAACATTGCTCACAGCTTTTGCCACGCTTTTGGAGATGATAGCGGCAAGACGCTTATCTCTTTTCTCTTGACGAGTCAGATGGTGTCGGGATCCAGATGACGACATGGTCTGCAACAGACATCGTCACAGGACTCAACACAACTAAATCGAATCTCACCTTGCACGTCTAGACTACTAAATCTTAGGAACACGTCGAAACACATGTCACATAAGCACATGGGCATATAACCACAGATACACGTAATCACAGAAGCACATAAGCAATCAGGACATAGAAACTCATAAACACAGAAGCACATAAGCACCTAGGCATTTAATCACAGATGCAGTCAGAATACAGAAACCTATTATTCAAAGCTCGCGTGTCATTCGTATAGCGATCGCGTATAGCATATCGAATAGCATAGTATAGTATAGCCCAACTTAGTCGTATAGCATAGCATAGTATGATATCGTCTAGATTGCGACAACTGGATATCGAATTAAGATAGGATAGCAATGCGAGTCGTGTGTGTTGATCGAAATGGCAGCAAAATCGAATAAGATCCAGAATATAAACACATAAACAGATAAAGCACACAGAAACACATAAAATCAACGAGTCATCAGAGTACACGGCTGCGGTTCTCAGAATCAAAACGCATAAAATCGAGAGGTAGATTGTCTGCAGCTACTAGACATCGACTACCCAAAGCAATCTGACTATTCACAGTGGACTTTTCGTCACTTTCGACTTTAAGGGTCGTGTTTCTGCCTCGATTCTTAGGCTTTCTACACGCATCCTCTAGGTCATACTTGTGAGTTCAGGTCGTTGGAGTCCGTCGAAGCTTTGGTGAGATGCAATAAAGTTCGGAACAAATTGCCAAGGTTAGGGTTTCACCCCTGGCTTAGCAATTTCTTCCTTGTTTTTAGGAAACTTGAGGAAATTATTCATCAAAATATGGATTTCACTCCCAATTTGGTATAATTCTCCTCGTATGTTGTTGAAAATATCATGATAAGCATGAGTAAATGGATAAAATCGTCATTAGTTAGGCAATTTAGTCGAGAGTTTGCGGTTTTCACACCTATTCCTGACCAAATTGCTTAACTTTTATTGAAAATTCGATTGCAGTGATAGCAAAGAATTGCAGAATAAGGCACATGAACTTGGTCTGATGGTTCCTAACTATAGTCTAGGTCTCTACGACAGCGACCCGGACTAGGTCATGTCTCACCTAATTCCCTATACTTATGGCTCTGATACCAATCTGTCACACCCCAACCGATGGCGGAATCATCGGGGCATGGCACTGAGCGAAACAGATTGTCCAGAAGTTTCCACAACAACTATTAATACAAATTCAGTTTAAAATGATACATCCCATATCGTGTCCCGAATAAATAACAAGTTATTACAGATAACATCCAAACAATTAATCCTGTTCCGACAACTCAGATTCAAATTAAACATAAATATTGTTCAATGCCCCTAAAGACCCAGACTGACAAGATCTACAGACAACTATGCGCTAGCAGCTTGTTCTTGACAGACAACTATTTGTTGGGGGCCTCTAGAGACTTATTCTAGCTTCACTTCCCTAGCAAGCAAAAACCTTAAATACATGTCACATATGTTAAAATAAAGTCAATACATAAAATGTAAAGGTGAGCATACAAGTTTGATAATAGCATATAAAGTTCGAATAGTTTACGCATAACCAGCATGTACACAGAGGAAAATGATGCATGTTAATTATCGACATGGACCTATCGATACCAACGACTGCGGGTTGACTGTGCGAGACAGTTCACAATACATGATTACCACCGTAATCCATGCAAGTAATTGTCCTTAACAACCCCCGTGTGAACGGGTGCTGAGTCCAAACTATAGTACTACGTTGCTAAGGCAGGTAGACAGCATTCCACGTGTAAACATAACAACAAGCATACATTTAGTCACGTAATACATGCAATCGGTTAGCGTTCAAATAGTTTGAATAGTGTGTTCGATTGTGATTTTGATAGGTAACGTATGTAACACCCAAAAGTGTTAAAAGCAAAAAGGGATCGAGTATACTCACAGTGATTGGTTATGGATTGAAGGGAGCGCTGAGAGTAGGGTTAGCCTGAATAGTTCGATAGCACAACAATGAGTAACGTGGAAATGCAACAAGTGTAAAGGGATCGAATAGCCTGGTCGATCGAACATCAGGTTCGATCGAACGGGCTGTTCGTTCGGCTTGAAAGACCGTTTGAATAATCCTGTTTGATCGGCCGGTAGGCTCGATCGGCTGGACCATTCGAGTGGATTGTTTCTTCCTCTGATGTGTTTGTGTATGATGGTTTGAACTTTTGAAGTTTTCGTTGTAGTATTTGAGAACACTGAAGTGTTCTTACCTTTCAGGTCGATCGATCGAACGTGCTGTTCGATCGGCCGGCTTAACCAATCGGTTAGGAACTTCAGAAGTAGTTCTCGGCTGGATGTCACTCGATTGGCCAGGAAAGTGCTAGCCGATCGGCTGGCCTGTTCGATCAGGATGCTTCCTGTTCGATCAGCAACCCTTTTCGAATGTTTCGCGACGGTTTTCGATATATCGATTTCGATAGACGATGATACGAATACGATAAAGTTCCTAGTCAAATTACTTTCAGTCCCAACTACTATATCTAACTTACAATCATCTATAAGTCACGTTTCGATGTCGGTTTCGATTGAGTTTGATTTCCTTTCGAGTTTCGGACCGAGTTTCGATTGATTCAATTGAATACCACACAAAACATAAAGTAAACATGCACAATTAACACATAAGGCACACACACACGTAAGTATTACCACACTAGTTTCGCATAGTTCGAGTCTCGAGTTCGATTGATTGATTTGATTAACTTGATTATTGATTGATAAACTTTATCGCATTGTTACTTCCTATTATTCACAGTCGTAAATCGGTCGCATTGATTAAACATTCGATCATTTTATTTAGACAACACTTACTCCACATAATACAAAAAGCAAAAAGAAACATTAACAGTCAAAGAAGTCAAAGTTGACTTGGACTTTGACTTTGACTTTGACATTCGAAAACACGGGGTGTTACACGATCAGTGCCTCGTATTTAGCCTCGTTATTGGTGGTCTGAAAATCAAAACGGGGAGCATATGTAAATTCCAACCCTTCTGGGTTGATCAAAATTAGCCCAGCCCCTGACCCTTCAACACTTGAAGCTCCGTCGGTAAAAAGCTTCCAGGCTTCAGGGTTGGGAGGTTCAGTGGTGGTAGTATTCACTTCAGTGATTATTTGGTTCGGGACTTCCACGATGAAATCAGCCAAGACTTGGGCTTTGATAGCTTTTCGTGGGACGTAGGTGATGTTGTGTTCACCTAGTTCCACTGCCCATTTTGCCAACCTTCCCGAATTCTCTTGTTTTTCAAGCACATTCTTAATAGGTTGGTCAGTGACCACTTGTATAGGATGTGCTTGGAAATACCTTCGAAGCCTTCTAGCTGTTTGAACTAGGGCTAGGGCAAGCTTTTCAAGGGGAGGATATTTGGTCTCAGCCAATTTTAAAGTTTTGCTGAAGAAATAAACGGGTACTTGAGCTGTGTCCCGTTCGATGGTGAGGACTGCACTTATGGCCTCTTCAGCAATTGATAGATAGACTGAAATTAATTCCCCCGTTTCAGGAGCTGCAATGTCTGGCAAGGAAGCAAGATGTTGTTTCATCTGGTTGAAGGCTTCTTCAGCCTCATCAGTCCACTTGAAATCCTTCTTATCAGAACAATTTTTGAGTGTTTTGTAGAAGGGTGGAGACCTTTCAGCCAACTTAGAGGTGAAACGCTTCAAGGCTGCAAGCTTCCCGTTTAAGCTTTCCACCTCCTTTTTGGTTTTTGGTGGTTTGGTTTCGAGGGCAGCTTTTACTTTGTTTGGGTTAGCCTTGATGCTTTGTTTCCCAACAATGTGACCCAGGAATTTTCCTTCTTCAAACCCAAATGAGCATTTTTCAGGGTTAAGCTTCATGTTAACCTTTCTGAGATTCTTGAAAGTTTCTTGAATGTCGTCAAGCATTTAATACAACGTCTTGCTTTTGATCACCAAGTCATCGACGTATGCCTCCATGTTTTTACCAATTTGGCTTGTAAAGGCTTTGTCTACTAGACGTTGGAAGGTTGCTACTGCGTTCTTGAGTCCAAAAGGCATCTTCTTGTAGTAGAAGATTCCTTTATCAGTGTGGAACGCTGTCTTCTCTTCGTCTTCTTCTTTCATGAGTATTTGGTGATACCCTTTGTAAGCATCAAGAAAGCATTTGAAAGGGTAACCGATGAGCGAGTCAACCTTGAGATCGATTTCCGGTAGTGGATAGCAATCCTTAGGACAAGCCTTGTTGAGATCCTTGAAGTCTATGCGCATCCTCTAAGAGTTGTCTGGTTTCTTGACCATAACCGGGTTTGCAACCCATGATTGGTACTTGACTTCTCGGAGAATGCCGGCTGATACGAGCTTCTCGACCTCTTGGCAAGAAGCCAGGCTTCTCTCGGGTGCTAAGCTTCTTTTCTTTTGGACCACGGGCTTAACATCGGGTGGTATTCTTAACTCATGTTCAGCAATTTTCGGGGGATCCCTGTCATATCCTCTGGACACCAAGTGAAGACATCGCTGTAATGTGTTAACAACTTTTCCAGATAAGAGAGTGTTTCCTGTGAAAGGCTTGGATTGACCCTTATTCTCTGTTCAGGGTACTTAGGATTTATGATTAGCCTTTGCTTGTCTTCTTCACTTCTGGAACTTTCACCTTCAACCAGGTAGGCTTCTTGAGAGGGTTGAAGGGTTGCTATCCCCCTCTCGGTTGGAAATTTGACTGTGCCATGTCCAACAGACACGGCCATGTAGAATGCACACTGTCCTGGTCTTCCTATGATCACATCATAGTTTGAAGGTATGTTGATAACCACAAAGGTGAGTGGTTGGATTCCTTCCTTCTGACCATCGCTGAAACGAACATTAAGTGTCAGTTGCCCTAAAGGCTTGAGGGGGATATCGGCAATACCTTTTATGGAGGTTCCAGAGGGTTGAAGCCTTGAACGTTCTTCATTACTCAAATGGTTGAAGAATTTCTCGAACATGATTTCAGTGACCGCCCCAGTGTCTATGTATGCCCTATATGTTTGCAACGTTCCCACAGTAGCTTCTACCACAAGAGGGCTTGAAAGAGGATCTTTTTCTGTTGGGGGAAAGCAAACACACTAAAGCTCCCAAGCTTCCAACTGTTGTCTTTTGTGAGTAACCCTTCCATCGAAGTCCACCATATTGACTTCCTTACCCTTTCCTTCAGCCATTTTGTCCCGAACCCCTTTTACCAAATGAGCGAGTTCTCCGGACTTAACAGCCTCTTCAATTTTTTTCTTGAGCTGGAAGCAATCATTGGTGTGGTGACCCTTTTCTTCATGGAACTCACAATACTGTGTGGAGTTCTCATTTTTCCAGCTTTTGGGGAGAGGCCTAGGATGCCTAAAGTTCTGCTTGACTTCTTCCGTGGCAAGGATTTCTTGAGGAGTCTTTGTGAGGGGTGTGAAACTCATGCCTTTCTCCCTGGTTGGAGGGTTCCGACCTTCAGACCTTCGATGGTCTGAACCCTTCTGTCGTCTGTCATAGGAGTTATAGTTCCCTCTTTTTCTGGCTGAGCTGTCGCTTCGCCAACTAGACCCTCTTTTCCTTTGCTCTTTAATATCAACTGCCTCCTCTCCCCTGATATGGACTTCTGCCCTTTCGAGAGCTTCTTCCAAGATCTTGGGCAGGGATTTGTTGAAATCTCTTGTGAGATATTTCGAGGTGATAGCGTTCATGAAACCGGCTACCCTCATTTTCTCATTTGCCCCTACATATGTCAGACCTTCCTTCTTGTATCGTTCAATAAACTCGCGAAGACTTTCATTGTCACGTTGTTTTATTTGAAAGATCACTGTCGCATCTTTGACATATCGCCTTTGTTGGGAGAAGTTGGCCAGAAAACCCTTGCTGAGATCATCGAAGCTTCGAATGCTTCGAGCAGGTAAATCATTGAACCAGATTCTGGCCGATCCGACAAGAGTTTGCATGAACATTAAACACCATTCAGCATTTGACCACTTCTCAATCCTTGTTGCACTGGTGAAGATTTGAAGATGGTCCTCTGGGTCCTCAGACCCATCGTACATTCTGATGTGGGACGGCATCTTGATCTTCGTTTGAAAATCATAATCGGCTATTTGCTGTGAAAAGCATGAAAGGTTACTTGGCTTATAGGGTTTGGCCAAATCTTCTTCAACCCCTACTCCGGTGTTATTGCCATTGCCGTTGTTTCCTTAAGTGGCCAGTACTTGATTGATAAAGTGCTTCCATGGGAAGTTGGCCATCATCTGGGTCATCATCTGGGGCATGGGGTTGAAGCCTTGAAGGCTTCCGGGTGCAACTGAATAGTTAACTCCAAAGGGGGTGCTCATAGCAGCGCTTCGTGCCAGGGGGAGCACGGATAGGGCTTGCTCCCATGAAGTTGTTGTAGAAGCTGGAAGGCTTGTTACTGGGGATTGCAGGAGCTGATCTAGGGTCAGCTCATGGCCCAGAGGAGCACCACTCGTAACTGGTTGAGATGAAAAGATAGAATGTATTGTAGGGTTTGCCATTGTAGACAAATATGGAATAGGGTTTGGAGGATTACTGGGACCAGCCTCATTCCTGGTTGTAAAAGGTGGAATGGGAGGTCCGGGAGACAGCGTTGGTTCAGGCTCATCATAGTCTAGACGAATCCTTACTCCCTTATCCCTTTCTTTGTTCACATATTGGTTGAGGAGAGACCTCAACTCAAGGATGTTGTTGGCAACACCCTCGGGGGTAAGTTCGATACGCGTTGGAGTGTCAGGGACACCAACATTAGGGGAAGGAACTCCGGATCTGGAAGGAGTCGGAGTGTTAAAGGTAAGAAACTCGGGTGTGCTCCCCGGAGTTGAGAAAGAGGTTGGTATAGCCACATGAGCTTGGCTGCTACCCGGGGTTGAAGTGTTTGGAACCTGATTTACTTCACCCGGGGATCCACTTTCAGACATGGTGATTTCAAGATAAAAGAGCTACACTACTAGGTCTTTTTGAGGAGAAATAGCGGCGTAGCCCCACGGTGGGCGCCAACTTGTTGATGCAACAAACAACAGACCAAGGATAGTAGCGAGGATGGTTAGGCAAAAGGGTTAAAGGGTTTAACTTTGCCTAACGCAAGTCGTGGGGTCCCCCCACGTTTGCAAGACATGGAAGGAGGTTCACAAGTTTATTCTTGTTGTTTGCTAAGGATTCTTCTCTGAAGTGTGTTCAGATTCGGATGAAGGAGCAAATAGAATATGTGTGTGTTGGATGTGAAAGGGAGTAACTCGCATGAAGCAAGTACCCGATGTGAATGACCATAGTTTTAAGGAAACACGCCTAGTCCGGAATGTCTCAACTCAGTAAATGAAGTGTCAATTATATAAGAGAAGACATCTCCCAAAGAGGCATTCATTTGACTAGTGACCTTGCTTGCAGCGAGGGGCTTGCCTTTTCGGGGGTTGAAGCCTTTTGACCCCTGGATAATAGCGTGTGCTCTGCAGACCTGCGTTGCTTTTGCGGCTGTGGGTTGGTGAAGCAATCCCTGGATGTGACTGGCTACTATTTCCGCATTACTTTTCCCCACCTCACAGCTTTTTAACCTTCGAACCATTTAACATTTCAGACGTTTATGTACTTAAGTCATTTTATTTGGTCTTGGGCTACCCCCGTCATCAGGTATGTAATGGAGAAACATTCAAGAATGCTCGTTTTAAAAGTATCAGAAAAAGAAAATACGAAATATCACGATAATATATATAGACTTTAGTAGGGTTATCTATTAGTTTTATATCTTGGTTTTGAAGGTTTCTTTGGGTTACAAAACATGTTTTATGACATATAGATAAGCATGCATCATAAAACATGTTAATATATTATCGTGAAGTGACAAGTTTGAGCCCATATGTTTCTCAAAATTTTGTCTTTTGTTTTTAAAGACACAAATAGGGTCGTGCCTGTTTGCCTCCAAGATCCAACATTCCAACGCCCTTTCAATTAAATTTTATTCTCTCTATTCTCTACGAAAGTGACGAAACTTTATGACCTATTTAGTATTTTTAATTCAATACTTTAAACATATATTTAAAATGGTATATATTGTGCATCTTTTGGGAATTTACTTTTCTTCCCTACATTATAAGAACAATGGGTATGGGGTCCGTTAAAGGCCCGTCCCCCTCTTTTTGGCACGTCCAACACCGCCCCCTAGGGGCCCGTTGCGGCTTTGTCGTCGGAATACCGACGATGGAGACGGGGCTTTGGTGGTGGGCCCCCCATCTGACTCTCTCTCCTCCTTTATATATATATATATATATTAATATATTATTAATGGTGGGGTAGTCTTGGCTAGTCCACACACCCTTAGGTAGTCCCCAAAGAGACTATCCCCCTCTCATGATTACGTGACGCCTACGTGGCGGGTAGTCTCCAAAGAGACTACCCTCCCCATACCCAATACCCTCCCCATACCCAATGTTCTAATGCTATAATTGATTAATCTCCAAATATATAATATTTCGATTTTAAAAGCAAAAGTGGCGCATTTTATATTTTAAATCCATGTAAAAGAAATTACTTTTTGGATCATCACCACGCTGATTCTACCATGCGATGTATGACATGTCCACGTAAAAAAAGAGAAACGATAAAAAGGAAGATAAAAAGTTATCATTTTCTCGTTAGAATCTTGTTTATATTTTACTTACCGGTGTTAATACCCGCGAACATTGCGATTTTGACAAAATGATATGTTTTTTAGGTTTTGACAAAAAAAATATTTACTTTTATGACGATCATAATAAAGTTCTACGAATGAAATTATTAAGGAAATCTAAAGTTCATAAAGTAAATACACCAAACCAACGTACTACTGATATAAAATAAACGAAAGATAACAACGGCCACCTCATTGCATTTATATTTGCCATAAACAGATATGTTATGATTATTTGAAACAAATAAGCTTATATATATTGTTAGGCCTTAAGGTTGTAGTATTTCAAAATCGTTCCACCAAATTTTACTCATTCAACCCGTATATGTGTAAGCTTAATTATTTAAAATAGTCATAATATATGATATCTCAAAGATACAGTATACATTTACATCACCTAGACTAATTATCAACCTTTTATACATATATCGTAAGATGAGCGAAATCAAAGAGCCTGATCACAAAACAAACATAATATAATCCAATTGAGAGTTTCTAGTTCATTAAATTCATCATGATCATCATACTCAGCAAATCTCACCAATAGCAAAGCTAAGATAGGGTCTGAGGAGGGTAAGATGTAGATAGCCTTACCTCTACACGTTACGAATAGAGGGGCTGCTTCCAGTGAGACCACCGGCTCGGTATGGATAGCGTCGAGAACTTGCATATTGCACCTTCAAGATCAAAGATCAATGAAGTTATTTGTCATTTCTTTTATTAATATATGGGCATCCCTTGCGCTGGATCATACACCCATAGCGAACCTGCAATCTGTAACATGACTTTCAAAGTCAAATATAACACTTTCTAAATTCAAAATTCTCTTTTATGGTTTCATAATTTCTTGTCAATCTTTCCCTAAAATAGTTATCTTTCATGAAAATCAATATAGAATAAAATACATATTTGAAAATACATTTCTTCACATCAATTTTAAAATTCTAAACTATTATCTTTGACTAAAAAAAGTATAAAGTGGGCTCTATTTTATACATGTAGGTGGCGTCTAGTGCACAAATAAGTACTTTTAAATTAATGAATTATGTGGTCTTTTAGTTTTTCCTTGATAATTAGCGAACACACAATAGTCGGATGATTAAACTATAGTAAATATGCTTAAAAAGCAGAATTGTCAAATCATGTGTTAATAACTCTGGCAACTAACTTTATACATGTCCGACTATAATATCATAATGCACTATATTGAATTTCATTTTAAACAAAACCATTTCATTTCAAACTACCGACTTCAAATGTTAGGACTGTGCCTTTTAGGCCCGGAGCCAAGTCTTGTGCATCTATATTTTGACCCATTTATCTTAAACATCTCGCATAAAATATATAGCTAGAGGGAAACATATCAAACAGGTTAAAAGGCACCCAAAGTATATTTTCAATGCACAAAGCCTTTAAATCGCATTATTGAAAAATTTAACTTGAAACTTTATTTTAATAATATTTTTATATAATTACAACTAAACATTAGTTAATTTAAAAAAGAGTTAATTACTGTTTTCGTCCCTGAGGTTTGTCAAAAATAACGGTTTCAGTCCATTAGTTTAAAAATTGCGATTTCAGTCCATTAGTTTCATTTTCGTAACCATTTCAGTCCACTTTTCAAACGGCGTTTGTTTTATGCAGTTAATGGAAGCACGTGCTTGTCACGGGTTTGGATGAATAAGGGGTAGGTGGTGTTTAATACAACTAGGTTTGCGAGAATTGGAATGGAAATGACCAAATTGCCCATCATGTGACAAGCACGTGCTTCCATTAACTGCATAAAACAAACGCCGTTTGAAAAGTGGACTGAAATGGTTACGAAAATGAAACTAATGGACTGAAATCGCAATTTTTAAACTAATGGACTGAAACCGTTATTTTTGACAAACCTCAGGGACGAAAACAGTAATTAACTCTTTAAAAAAAATAGGCAAAAAATGTATTTGTACGTCGACCCAAGCGGTGCGTACTAACATTTTAAACAGATTAAAAGTCATCCAAATGACCAGTCAGGTGATCAGGTACTTTACGGTCAAAATTGTCTAAAAATGTGTTTCTCTGAATTATAAAAAAAAAAATCCAAAAAAGTGTCAAATAAATAGTTAAACTGTTTAAGTTAACAAAAAAAAAAACTGAACTCAGGCATCCTTAAGATAAAACATAGATTATAGCTAATTTGTCAAATGTAGATCACATTTTTTAAATATAATGCCACAAGATCACTATATCTTCTAATTAAATGGCATAACATCTGAATCTTCAAGTGGTTCTTGTTGGGTGCTATGTATTTCATTTTCAGATTTTTGACATCTCAATTAGACCTATTTTCAACTATAGTTTTGGACACACATAAATATAGATATTTTTCACCTTGAAGCTGATCATTATATGAATTTTGTCCAAATTCAGTGGTCTCCTTTCCGGATGCTAAGTAGTTGTTGTCTTCCATCGCTTAGTTTGGTTATATTCTTTTGTTGCCTGCCTATTCTTCCCGCTGTAAACTCATAAAGCAAAGCACCACCGTCCATTGTTCTTAAATCAAGTAAGCGCACACAAAAAATAATAATTGTATACAGCCTAATTAGTAATATTGTTTACCTTTTATCCTTATTCTATTATAAATTAAGAGCACAATCAATACTAGTCCACTCTTGAGAGTCTATCTTCTGGGAAGGTCAGGAGTCCATTGCTTTGGGTTCCTGCATAATTAATTTGGTGGCCTACTATATACCATGAAATTTGATTGACCCAAAAAGTAATCACTTTGATGCTTTTCTAAAACTTCGTCTTTATAACTATCTGAAAAAAAAAAGTAAATATAAAGGATATCAAATTTAACATCAACACAAAGATGCTCACCATGCTCATTGGTGTGTCACTCTTGAGCTATTTTGCTACTTCTTTGAGTGGTTTTCAGAATTTGCATAATGATGAAAAACGAAAATTTCAAATTTTGGTTGGGGACAACATGGCTTCGGTTATGGCAAAAGGGCTATGGGGCTAAAAGAGAAACAATTCCCAAGCATTTGTATTACAAATTAAGACTTCAACATGTAATATAGATTAAGACTTCAACAAAAGATACGCATGACAAATTACAAATTAACACTTCGACAAATATATATATATATATCATATTTAATATACATAAATATGTAATATAGATCAAGATGGCAAGAAAAGATATATATGAATGTGGAAACAGACGCCTTACTAAGAGACCGTCTAGTGCTAGAGCTAAAGCGTTCACCATATCCAATTATAATAATACTTGTTGAGAAAGTTGGAGCTAAAGCGATCGCCATACATGGTATGTAAGGGGTTCGCCATACGTGACATGCTTATGCGGGTGGCATGTACACAATTATAATAATACGGGTTGAGAAAGTTAAGTCTTCAAAACTATTTTATCAGTTAAAAGAACTAAACGGCTAGAATGGAAAGTTGATTGATTTTATCCAACATTAAACCTAGAAGTCAAGGTAAATCGAAAAAAAAACATGTTTTAAGTGTGTGTGTATATATATATATATATATATATATATATATATATATATATATATACAGAGGAATGTTCAAATGAAAACCACTAGTTAACGCGAAAACTCGAAAACTAACAAAAAAAGCCAAAAAAACATACCAATTTTTTTTTTTTTTTTTGCATACCAATTTTCGCCACTTTTAGTATATAAAAAAAAATTCAAAAAAAAAAACGTTTTTTGTAGTGCACATGTGTAGTGTTGTGACAACCCTCACCAAAACAGGTACCCGTACAAATTAATATTTAATTAATGCTTAACTACTGTGCTTGCTTACAATTGTGGTTAAACTGCTACGTGATTTCTGATACATACATATTCATGCATCATACTATATTACTGTCACTCCATTTATTACACACAAACTATAGTGACAAACTTGATGCACCAGAAGCACAGTTAGCACCATGAACGAATAACCCAGTAAACATGCTGACATAGCCAGCACTAGACAGACACTGTCTCTAAGGCCAGTATGAGCCGGGAATAGATTACTACACCAGTAGGGAGTGTAGGGAGGTGAGGATTGTAAAACTGCGTCACTAGGTGATAGTTATAGTAACCGGATGTGCCTAAAACATGTGATAATTACAAAATTCTGCACTCTATTACACAATTCAGCATTTAACTTAACTAGTGAACTGCAAAAACATGGGAAAATAATACTAGACACTTTTCAAAGTGTCGGGAATTGATTGTGTTACTAAAAACATTATTAAAGACACTTTAAATACTTATTTATCACTTTAACGGATCAATATCCAACCGAACAACCGGACTTTACCCGGAACATAAAAATATTGTCAATGACATTGTTTACACTTTCCTGAGCTAGTTAGGGTCCCCGAACACCCTAACACCCGTTATATTACATAACACACTAATAACCAACTTAAAGTCCTAACTAAACTGACTAACACTTATCTATTTGGTTGAAATCTAACCATATACCCCCCCCCCCCCTCAACCGATCGGTTCCCCATGTGGGGACATAACTTCACTTCTTTGATTATTTTATTAATCATGCCTAGTATCTAGTAAACATATTACACCATGGACATTAGTAAGTGATGGGTTATAAGTAAGCATGAAGGGTAAGAGCATTCATTCACAAAACACTACACCAAAAACTTGCTCTCTCTCACTCTCTTTGATATCCTCGGCCGAGACCACCAACCATACCCACCATCACCATCAAGTTTGTTCAAGCTATTCCACATACATCCCAAGGTGCAAGGTGACATACGAGGAGACCCGGTGCTTTCGGAATCTCAAGAACCTCTCTACGTTGCTTTTATCCACCTTGTTTACGCTTTGATTCTTCCCTAGCCTCGAGCTAGTAGTAAGTGCTTCTAAACACTCTCTTGTTCATCTTTAAAGTGGTTAATAAGAGATTTAACGGTTGAAACTCAAGAACATATAAGATCAAAACTAAAAGTCTTGAAAGAATGATGAACTAGTTGGTTAAAGAGAAAATAATGGTGTAAATCTTATAAATCTTGACTAGTTGTGATTATTTTATGTTGGTTGATGCTAGTAGTGGAACGGATCGTCATCTAACCATGCTAGATCATGTTCATGGAAACATGAGCTAGTGGTATGTTAAGTGTGAAGGATGCAAGATGATGAACCTTTCCACACATAAACATGAACTTGTGTAAAAGTGATGTTTCTTGTAAAATAGAGTTCTAAACTAGTAGATCTAAAGATCTACAAGTGGTTTTTCGGAAGAACCAAGTGTAAGATACAAGTCATGTTTAAAAGCCGGATGTTTCATAAACTAAAGGTATTTTAGTGACTAAACAAGTGTGTAAACACTTGTGTGACAAAAGGATTTAACAAAGAAATATTTTCTTAATTTTTTACTAGAAGTTGTAAAGTTACATATTCTTTAAAAATAAACTTTTCAAGAAACTGATTTTATTTTTAAAGGTGACAAGATCCGTTAAATATGTTATAAAGTTACTACATACTTTTACACAACTTACAAGTTCATGAGTTTGCGATTTATGCTTATTTTTTACTAGTTTGATGTCCGAATATTGTATATTGATGATTGGAAAATTGTTGATTGAATCTTGAAAAAAAAATGATACGCTAGTAAGCGTGGCCACCTCCAGTTACAGAGGAAACTCTGGCGAAATTTTTCCAGAAAATAACACTTAGAAATATTTTGTGACAAGTGTTTATAAATATATTTATTTAACTTGTTTTTCCAAATAAAATTCGCCATGAATTTTATTATAAAATAACCAAGTATTCGGAGGTGGATTTTCATAAATAAAACTTGTTAAATATATATTTAGAATATATATTTCATAGTAAAACGCTTGTGTGATGATATGATTATTTTGTGAACTACATATATATTATTTTTTTAGAGTAAAAATAATATTACTTGAATACACTGAAAATAAGACTCCAAAATAATACCAACGCCCTCACAATAAATATTTAAGTTACACCGGTATTGTTGTTACCACCCGAACTTTAAAATGTAACTTATGTATTTTCGGAAAATGCTTTTAAATGTGCATTTTGATAAAGTATTATCTTGGAAATGGTATGAAGTAAAATATAATATTTTTGGGAA